>NW_010551561.1:96579-155684 GCF_000687285.1 Phaethon lepturus
GCAAGTCAGCAAGAGTGCAAGCGAAAACCAGAAAGAGGTGCGGGAGACATGACAGTGGGATTACGAGTGACGCCAGAAGTTTCGTAATGAAGGTGCAGGTGACAAGATCAGGGATGTAGGGGAGAGTTCCACTGCATTTACAAGTCTGTGACACAAGAAACTCCCCTTTTCACACCTGCCACGAGAACACGACTGACTTGGGAGGCAGAGATGCCTCACAGTCAGTCTTAGAGACAATCAAAACAGGACAAAATCTACAGTAGAGCAACCTGCAGTCAAAAATATTCCCTCTGGCCTCCCTCTCAACAACTGATTGAGCAAGAAGCTGTTAACACAGGTAACTTCTAATCAAGACGAACCTTTCACGCGGCACCTGGTAACACCTTCACCTGTAAGGTTTAATTTTTGAACAATCTGTTTGCATCCATGTCCGTTTGCAGACGGACACTGAAGAGCCTAGAGGCTACCTTGCTGAGCAGCCACAGCGGACGGGTGAAGCTACGCACAGACGGCAACGGTAAGTCAAGATAAGACAGCAAACAACAACTGCCGTCGGCAGCAGTTCAGCGGGCGAGGGCGCGGTGGCAGGCTGAAAGGGTCATACGCACGGAGCTGGGGAATAAAAAGGTGCGCTCTTCTCAGATGCTGGAAACCGTGAACGCTGAAAAACAGGAGACTGACTCCTCTACTTCTGTACTCGGAGGAATTTGGAGGGCCCTTATGTCCGTGGTGTTCAAAAGCAAACATATTCTGGCTCTCTTGTAAATACACCCTTCTCTGCTGATCAAAGTGGGAAGCCCTGGTGTCTGCCACCACAGCACGCGTTTCATCTGTCTGGCACAGGGACCATGTGGCCACTAACGCTTTGATCCTTAAAACTGGGACCACGTTTACTTCGGTGGTAAACCCTGCTCTTCTCCCCTTCTTGTCCATACCGCTCCACTGTTCTTTCTCACTGTATTTAGGCAGCACTTTCTCTTCGCTGCTCCCACGGGTTCCCGTAAAGCCCTCTGCTTCTTCCTGCCCCTTCCTTCCTTGCCACAGGGTTATTGCTCTGATTGCATTTTCTTAGGTATCAAACTGCAAGACAGTGAGCTGATGATGAAAACTTTGTGAACAGCTGACAGCGTTCAAACAAGGTAAAAGATGATGTTTCTCCTGTTCTTGTGCAAGAAATACTTCTGGTTTAGTAAAAGATTAACTGTACCGATACGTTCCCTTCAGCTCACTAATTCACTCCTTCCTGGGAGGAAGGAGCTGCTCGCTCAGTGACAGATTACAGAGCAGCACCTTCCAATTGCAGAACACATCCTGCCACACACAATTTTGTGATATATATCAGTTTTTCTTGGGTTTTTTTTTTACCTTATCCATTGAAGGAGAACTGAAAGCTGCTATTTGGAAGCTAATAATCACAATCCTAATTTGACCTACAGTATACCACTAGACTATGTTCTATTGTGATAGACAATTTAAGAAGCAAAAAGCGGGCAGAAAAAACCCCAGGCTGCTAAATTTAACGGAATTGGAGAAATCCATTAATACCAAAAGTTTTTCAGGGCTCAGCATCACCAGTTGCTGATACCTCAAGCCAGAATTCCAACCTTTTAAATTCACTATCGTCAGAAAACCTAACTCTTCTTCCACTCAAATGAAGTAAAAATGCACTGCAATTTCATATTATCAAGTTTCAGTTTAAGTAACTCACTCACAGAGTTCGATTCCGCTGAAAGTAAGAGTTTGATTTTGCATGATTTAACATCGTACTTTAAAAACCCAGTTTAAGTCACCAATTTTATGTTCTCATACTCCAAAGAACATCTCAATTTACTTTCTCTCATTTATTTATTCAGTTATTAGTATGCTATCAGTTGGCACTATCACTGAATGCCAAGCTCAGTTACACTTAATGCAGTATGATCCACTTTTCCACTGCACAGATGAAAACTCAAACTCCTACTTCTATGTAATTATCTTCTATGATACCATCCAGTTAAAAACAATCTGGTACCTAGCGTCTGCATTTTGTTAAATTCAGCGCTGTTCTGTGGCTGAGCAGTTCGTCAGTGCTGTGTTATCTAGCTCCAGAAGGGCTCATCATTGCAGCTCCACAGTAGGTCATCAATTTGCTGCCAACAAATTCTAGAACGGTTCACCGATTCAGTGGTATCTAACACCGGAACTGGCAGCAATTCATTGCCATTGAATGTCAGAGCGGTGTATTAATTCAGTGTCACATAATTCTAGAGAAGTGCATTCAAAGTCACCTATGTCCAAAGTGGTTCATCATTTCAATGTCATCAAAGTCCACAGTGGTGCATTAATTCGGTCTCATCTCCTTCCACCGTAGTTCATCAATTCAGTGCCCTGAAACTCTGAAGGAGTATTTAACCTGGTTAAAACTCATCAAGAAAGAAAAAGGTGCTGAGAAAATGGAAAGACGTACATCATACAAATGTAGGAATCAAACCTAGAGGTCAAGGAATCTCCATTACAAAGACATAAGTGATTTTGTTAGCCAGATACTTGTAAAGTATTTTAAAAATATACGTCTACCAAACTCTTCAGCTATCCATCCAGCACATGCTATATACGCCTCCATTTCCAAACACATACAGCAGGTGCATGTCTTCATTTAAATCGGACCAAATTCAAGCTCCAGTCACTATCAAGTATCTCTGAATAAAATAATTCCGCTATCACTTTTTTAAAACGGCTGCCCAGTCGGGAGAACTGCTCTAGTGCAGACTATGAGGTGGAAGAGGGATACAGAGGCCACTGCTTCCCTGACCGCTGAAGTCTGCCCAAAGACCTCTGCTGGGACCTGCTGACTCCCTCGGCTGTCACCCGTGTCGAAGAAAGATTTGAAAAAAGCTGTACACTGCACAGAAGCCTTATGTCCTCACTGCGTATGGCCTGGCCGCATTTTACAGATTATAACCTTAACAGGACCTCTCCCAGACACAAAGAAATGCAGTCAGCTGGCACTAGCTCTCTCTTTCTCTCCCTCTCCAGATACATCATTGACGGTGGCTGTAACAGCACGCAGAACCTTACATTGCTGTTAATACAATTCCATTTCCAACCACTGAAGAATCCCTGCGTTTGACACCACAAACACGCTCAATTCTTTCTTAAGGAAGAAGAAATATCCATCATAAAACATGCTCAGTTTCCAAAAATCTTCTGCTGATTACGTGGGTAGTGCTGCAAAGCCTGATGAATGTATTTTCACTACCACCCCCTGTACAATGTCTCAGGCTATAGTCTACCACCCCTTTTTAAGGCATGTTCCCAAATACTTAAGACCATTACGTCTAATATCTTTAAGAACTTCAAAAATCTGTAAAAAAATTTTCATAAAGTACCAATTTCAGTATCGCATGCAGGTTCTACAGTAGTATGTATATATACAGTAGTGTGTATATATACACACACACACAAAAGAAACAGACTTGTACCTTGTTTAAATTACTATCCTGAAAAATCTGAGTTTTGATCTCTAATCTACATAAAATACTCTTCAGCATATGCACCAAACTGGCAGGGAAATAAATCAGAGATGGGTTTTGTAATATTCATGGCTATTATTGTATCCCTCAGAACAATAAGTAGAAGAGCAATTATAGAAAAAGGACAGCAGAATCAGCCCAGTTAGTTAAGTGTGGCCCTTCCTTTGTAATCCTCAGACTATTAACTCTGTGGATCACAACCTGCATGGTGGGAAAGACTCTGTCTGTCATGGAACAACTTCATCACCTTTGACAATAACAGGATGGCACTTCGGCTCTCTGTCTGCCAACACGCCAGCCAAAGAGCCCAGAGTGACTAGCAAAAGCAAAAAAGCTGACACAGATCCCTCCTCCCTGCAGCGAGGGGAAAAAAGGGCTCACACTGTGCTCCGAGTCCTAATTTCCCAGTGCTCCCCGTGCCTGGACAGAGGCACAATGAATTAGCTCTTACTCAGGGCAGGTGGAAAGGTGACAGTCTAACATCAGTGACAGATGAATGAGCAGTGGGTGTTTCTTTACCCCTGGCTTGCCATGCAGACCTCCTTGGGAACAGAGATCAAAACAAAGTCCGTGGCGGCACAATCCCTACAGCACCATACTGCCAGTAATGCTTTAAAAGATGCAGCTGAGCTACAATTGCTCATTATATTACTGGGGGCTTCCAAAAATTGTAAGAAGGTTTTATTACGTACACACTTTGATAAGTGCCCAAATCTCACTGATGTTTAGGAACAGTCTGGTACTACCATTTTGTTTATGGTATCTCCCCCTGCTCATCTCCCTTGATTGACAAGAAACTAAATAATGGCTATCCGCATAAAACAGAAGTCTGAAGTAAATTTGAACACCATTTGTATTTCATGGTTTCAAACTACCAATGCGACGTCCCTTTTTGAACAAATTTTACGCACACATAGTAAGCAGCAGGTACCCAAAGCCCGGCCTCCAAGGGGTTCCTCAGCTCACACGAGGGCGAATGCGGTGAGACAGTACAGCAGCATCTCTCAGACAGACATTTATATGTGAAAGAGGCTGAAGTTGTTGGCTCAACGTGTTCATTCATCGGGCTGTTTTTGGTCAAGATGAGCCTGCTTTTTTACAGTGCTGAAGATTTGCTCTGTGATTAACACTGGTGGAATTGCAGAGGAGAAAAATGTTCCAGCCACCTGCGACAGATCTGGCCTACAGCTCATACTGCAACAACTGTGACTGCCCAACAAGTAACTCGAACGAATCTTACATTCAATTTGGAATGAAAAAAGGTAGTATTTTCATAGCCTTTAAAGAAATGTACAATTCCTCACTGCCCTTTTCTCAGTGCAACAGCCCTGGGCTTACTTCCATTGCATCCATGATGCTCCCTAGCCACAGCAGGGAAAAACAGACTCACAGAGACCAAAAGTACAGGGAAAAAAAATTGAGACAACAAACACAGTCTGTGTAAAAACGTGTGCTAAAACACTTTTTGGTACAAGATTTGTTTGTTTTGGCAAGGGCCCAGCTGTGGCTTAAACAGGAAGTTGTACAGGATGGGACAGGACACTAAGTGAGCCAGATGCTGGAAAGCCAGACTTCCCAGACCTTTTCCTTACAGGGAGGATGAGACAAACCGTGAAAGTGAAAAAGCACACCCTCACCATGAGACAGAGCCAAAGCAAATCCGTTTGTAAATGAACTCCTTCCCGCCTAGAGATGCTGCAAACAACCTTCTTGTCTTTGTCACAGCAGGTCCTTGCCTCCAGTGTGCTCTCAGTCAGGGCTGCAATGAACTCCTCGCAGACCCTCAGGCGTGCTGAAGGAGTCTTTTTCTCCCTGTCACCCTCGCTGTGTATCTGTTCCTCATTCCTCTCGGGAGCATCCCAACATTCACTGCGATGTCACCAGCCCAGCAGGAAGGAAGTCTGTACTTGGGCTGTGTAACGTGTTTTCAGAGAAGTAACTGTGACATTCCATCACAAAAAGCTCCAATTACAGTGGAAATATTCGATTCGTGCCATCAACACTCTGTTTATATATAAACACGACTTTTGTTGGTATCGGTGAGACCTACAAATGTGTAACATCGACATGATTTGTGAGGATTTAGCTCAAGACTGATGAGCTCCACGTATGCAAGGCAAGCATAGTGATCCACAAATGCACTCTCTGCTGCTCACATACCATCACCAGCATTGTATTTCTGGTCACAAAACGAGGTCGCTAGCTAGACTGCAGTTATCAATATCCTAAAAAAATAACAGTACATATGTATATTAAAGAGAGATTTAAACCTAAGGATTTTTAAACTTACTTTTGGAAGGGACACGCAGGTTGGATCGTACCACTTGTAAGGAGTCTGCTTGGACTCGAAGCTCGTAACTTTTCACGCTTTCATAATCCAGAGACTTTTTAACTGAGATCACGCCTGTTCTGTTGTTAATAGCAAACACATCTGAAATCCAGCAAAAACAGAAGTAACGACGATGCACAAACACTTTGTTTTAATGCTTAAATGCTTCTATTTTGGTGGATGACATTATTCTCTTACACTGCCTTCAGAAATTGGCTCCCATCCCTCCCTCAAGGCCTCTAAAATCCCATGTAACTCCTCCCTGAGGCTGCCTTCAGAGGAGCACAGCGGCTGAATTTGACCAGGTACTGGAATAACCAACTTGAGGACATGCTGGCAAGAGCTGACAAGACAAAGAGCCCACTCTCACAGAGGAGGATGGGATGGGCAACAATTCCCCAAACAATTCAGCATAATTTTGCTTAGAGATTTCAAGGTGAGTCATAGCGAGTATTCGATAAGGACACAAATGCAGGAACGACGTTTTGTTTAAATACAGGCTCTAATCTAATACTTGTGGCTATAGCATGGCAAAAACTATAAAGTCTTAAAACAGATTTCTAAGCAAGAAGTACAAGGTCATCAAAGCTGTATTTATATCCTCATTTCAGTATGCCATGGATTCACAGCATGTGGCACCAATGTGAATTTTAACACGAGTGCAAATGTCGTTGTGTTTTAATTTTGATTGTAATTCTGCTAACTAATCTGATCTTTCACTGATTTCTAAAGGCTTGACAATGGCGGTCCCTCCTGCTCGTACAGATCAGGTGGGGTTTCACCTCAGCAGCTTTATTTCTAATCACTCTTTCTTGAAGACTTCTGATGCACGCACTAGGCTCAGCATAACCACTAAGACCAAAATATTAGTACTTACCCTCTTCATTTCCTGAAACAATTGAATATACAATTGTCTGGTTCAAGGCGGCCGCCGTAACAACTGTGACCACAGTTCCTTTTGGTGCACTTTCACTCAGCGGCGGGGGTCTGCAGAATTGAACAGAAGTATTTCTGTTATCTTCCAATTGCCTGAAAGCACATTACTGAAACTCATTCCTCAGGTTAGTAGTTTCATCCATCTATTAGGCTGCCAAAGCGAGATGATCTGTTATTACAGAAAGACATATTAAAATGCAAAAACCCCTAATTAGTCTAACTGACAAGAGGTGACAATATAAAAAGACAACGGTTCTTTGGCATGAGAAATGGAAAAGCAGGGAATAATGAGTAGAAAATAACAGAAACACAAGAACCACCACAGACTGATAAACTGCAAGTAAAATTTAGAACATTATAGATCGTTTATAATACTCACCTCCGCTAAGAGCACTCAGTAATCTATCAGAAACGCAAGCAGGAAAACTGATTCATGGGTAAACCTCTATCATTTAAACAGTGAGCACTTCAAAGCCACCTCCACAGGAATTTCTACTCTTCAGAAAGATCCAAAAACTTTCCTGCCAACCCATTTTGGTACTAAAAGCCAAGATGCTTTTCAGGAAATCAACTGCAACCTGACTACACATACACATCTTTTAAGCATTCGGTAAATGCTTCTGAATCACAGAGCATCGATTCATGTAAAGAACAAAAAAAACATTACACCACTAACAAACTGGTATCTCATGTTCTTCATACCCTACAAGCGCTGAAAACCGAGCATCTTCTATTCAGCATAGGTTCCTCATGTATAAAGAATGAGCTTCCTCCTGAAATGCAACAAAGAATTATTTCACTCTTTAGAAAATGTGAGGAGTAACATTTCGAGATGCTGTTTCTCAAGGAAACAGTAACTACTTCAGAATGAACAAAGACTCTGTGCTAATGTATTTAAAACCGCAATCTAAACAATTTCAACAAGGAGAAGTGAGACTCTTGAGCTACTCAAACCAAATGTTCAGATTTTCATCACAGCAAGTAAAGGGTGAATTAATGCTTAAAACTATTCGTGCTAGTGAACAAATAAATTTGAAAGGAAATGTCTGCACTCATCCCTAAATGCAGCTGCATCTTTATTAAAGACTATTCAGATATTTACTATTTAAAAAAATTACGCTCATTCGGTATATAATAAACTGAAAGACAGATAAGGATATGTTGAGACAGGCTCCTAAACCAGGAGTAGACTTTAAGGAGTATTTCAGTTGCGCACTGGTCTTCAAAATTCTAGACAGAATCTACACCTGCCTTTGTTTCAGAGAATATTTTATGACTTTCCTCTTTCATCCTCTAGGTATTTTTCAGATATTCTACCCTACACCATGTTTTCCCATTCCAAGTGCAGAAAGCTAGAACCCCGGGTTGCAATCCTAACTATTGAACCCAAACCGTTGCCCACAAGCACCAAGAGATCAACAATCTCCCTTTGATCTGTGTCTTACAAACATTTTCTTTGGAACTTTTGAAAAAGTTCTAGATAATGACACTGAATATACAGAACGAAGTTTAAAAATTTCAGCGGGTAAATTATTAATTATTGTTTAAAAACAAACAAACAAAAGAGACCTGGGTAGTTTGGGTGACGATGCCTGTTACACGACCTCTCGCCCTGGAGATGGTGTACTTGTCTTCCTGCTTTGCGGCTTTCTGCAGCAACCGCCTTCTGCCTAGATGAACGTCGCTCAGAAGTTCACCTACACTTCTGCCTCTTCCCTCAAGTTGCTATTCAGGCTGCCTTCACCCGGACCCTAGATTCTCTGACTACTCCCTTCCTTTGCCCTAGGGGTTATACTTCTCATGCTCTTCCCGAGTTCTTGTGCTCGGCTTAATCCAATTCATGGCACTGTGGTGCTGGCTTGACTGCTCAAGCTCCAGGTTACACCACCTGTAAAAAAGATGCCAAAGGCAAACCGTATCCATGGCCCATCGGGCAAAGATGCACTCTTCCTTCCCTTCTTGTAACATCGTCCGTTGCTTTATTTACTTGTTTTGCAATTTAAATAATATTTTATTTAATATTTCAAAAAACATTTATAAAATAAAATTTTACTTTAAAATTTTACTTGGTTCCTGTGGCAGGCCCAGTCTGCCTGAAACTAAAACACTGTATCTCACTTAGCATGGCGAGGTATCAGTTCTTCTGAGCATCCTTAGCCCTTCCCACTGTTCAAATAATGGGGCGAAAATGTTGTTCCAGGCTGAGCCACACTGGATCATGCAATAGTGACTGCACTGAAATGCTGACCTCCCGATTTTTTTGCAGAAAAAGATGATGGTAAGCTCACTTTTACTCAAACACACATGCACAGAGCAGATCACTCTGGCTCCCACCCTTCTGCCTCAAGCGTGCTATCAGCAGTAGAAATAAAATTCATTATTGCGACCCGATTTATTAAGCTGCAAAACTAGCGCTATAAAATGCTTATTAATGTGCATTTTACAAATGCCAAGGTTAATGCTGGAGATGGGGAAAAAAGTCTGTCAAATCTGCAAGCATTTCAAGCGGTAGCTCTTTTGATGAGGTCAGAGATGCAGGCCAGCAAGGAAAATAAAGATCCTTTTTACGTTGCATTATGTACGGCTTTGTTTTCCTTTTCTCCTGAAGGCACGTAATTTGAACGAAAAACCTCATGCCTGTGTATACGCAAAACGCACATGTCACCTGAAGCACACTTTCAGTATAGTCTTTTAATGGAAATGGCCTTGTAACGTCCCCTCTGACACCGCTGAATTCAACGAATTGATAAATCAGTATCAATTAGCAAGCGGCTTTTGTGTTTGCTAGGAGGGGCCGCAGAGGGAGCGGGCAGGCAACGCCACAGTAATTGTATTGATTTCATTTCCCTGATGTAACTAAGGTGATCAGGTTCAGCGTGAGCAATGCATCAGCTGAATTAAAACATACAGCTGGTCTCTTAAGATCACTTTGCTGAGTTGTAGAGAAGTGAGCGGGCAAAAGACAAAGGTATTCAGCTGACAATACACTGTTCTTTACCCTGTGCTACAAGCTCTAATAAGCTTTCTTTAGGGATAAGTTCATTATTTTCCAATTTTGGGATGATTAAGATGTACAACAGTGGGCTTTTTGGGGTAAGTGGTAGACATACTATTTGAGGCCATTTTAGGGGACAGGCAAGGGCATTTTTATGCAATAGTTTCGCATTACTGGATGATAAAGGCCGGTTACTTCTGTGAGACGACGTGACACAAGCGAAGCAGTCCCAGCCACCCAGAGGAGGCTTAGCAAACGACAGCATGGCGCCAGGGAAGGGTACTGCCAGGACTTCAACCCACGATTGGGATCAGAGCGTCTGAAGGCATTTTTGTCTGATAACGTTTGCGACACCTTACCGAGCCTCCGAGGGCAGCTGCCAGTACAGTCACTACCCTGCCAGCCACAGGCTCCGACCGCACCCGCGGGACGTTTCTGCCACCGTCACCTGCGTGGGACTGGCACGCCACTGCCTTCCAGTCCAGCGCTGACTTATCTGAAATACTTTAAATGAAATGCTTACTTTCGGAGCTTCTGAAGAAAATACCTTGTCAAATACGTGATTCCTACTATTCTCCCCCAATACTGGCATGCATGGGTACGCACATATGTACCGCCACCGAATGTGAGAAGGCCCTCTGCATTAACGTGATGATCCACTTGCACCCCATAAATATTAGGGTGAAATGGAATAAAGAGCCATTAACATGTGCTTTAGCCACCTCAGCTGCAACTCAGGCTACCCATAATCTTAATCTTTCCCCCCGAACGCTGTCCTTTGCACAAGCACCTTTTTGACCACGGCAAAATAAATGTATTTCTATACCAATGTTTTGTTCATTCACACGGTATCTTTCTGTAACCGTCACAGCGATGTGCAATTGAAGTTGGTCGGTCTTCACTTCAACGCTTTTACAGAAGTCATAAATGGTATCTTGTTAGGTAGGATTCAGGATGGGATGGATACCAGGAGGGACCCCATCACCGCGGCACAACAGAAACCCGGGAGGATCCCCAGGCTCTGCGTGACACCGCCCAACCTGCCCAAACCTTTCCTGAAAAGCCGTGGTGGGAAAAGAGGGCACGAAGGCAGCAAAGCGTAAAAAAGGAGAAGCCTCCATCGCTTTGTGCCATGCTGAGATAAGATTGGGATCTGATGGCCTCGGATTTGGGAAGAACAAAGTAATTTAAAATTGACAAAATAGACGTTCAGTAATGAGCCTTCTGTCCTGCTCTTCTGATTTAGGTATACCTGAACAAGTTTAAGAGTTGCCTGTATTTCTTTGAGGCCTCTATTGCATTGCTTACTGCGTCAGCATGAATCTGTGCCAAAAACTGCATTTGCCCCTCACAAAAAAAAAGCAAACCCAAACTAGAAGAACAACAGGATTAATATAAAGTCATTATTTATATACAAAACCACTGAAAAAGGATACAAATTGTAAAAGAATAGCAGCTTTTAGTTAGCCATATCTCAATTCCCCGTATCTTGATCAGAGGGGGAAATATATGCCAAATACATTGCAGGGCATAACTATCTTTAATGTCCAAGGTAAAATTTTAACTTTTCCCCTCTTCTTTTCTGCTTCTTTTTTCCCTTTGCTAAACACACTGGACTCTCATCCGCTTTTCAAATTGCCTGATATCCAATATGCTTTAAATTCATCACGAAACTTTTCTATCTCCAAAAGCATGAACAGGAGATTTAATCAAAAATTAAATTTAAAACCAGCAAACCCAATAATAAATTGGAAAATTGGTTTAGTACTGAAGTTTAATAATGTGATGTGTATGTACTTCATATTAGACACTTCAGTTGACTTTATTTTGTGGGTTATATTTTAGTTCATAAGCATACCTCTGAACTTAAATAGTTCTTTCTTTTTGTTTAATTACATTGCTAAGATTCTTGGCTCAACTTGATTAACATGCCATTTGGACCTCTCCTGGTAAAATCGTCTCCCTGCCTTCCCTCACATTACAGCTTTATAAAGTGTTTTGGCCTTAGCTACATTTAACTCTCGGGAGCATTTTTCCTGAAGTTATTACACCCTCTTCTACCTGAAACATGTTTCTGAGCAGCGCACCCATTCCTGCACAGACTCTTTTCATCCAGCTCCTGGGGGGAAGTAAGTCCATTTGGCTTTTTGTCTGTCTGATGCTTTGCATTAAAGAGAAGCTATGTCAGCCATTAAAAACAACTGAATTTATGTATTTTTCTAGAGAAAAGTCAAGTGTAGACAGAGCACTAGTGTGTAAAACGAGGTGAGCTAACAGTGAAGTTATATGGTAACTAAAATGGCTAATAAAAGCTCTACAAAGAGAAACACTTAAACTGATCTGGCTATTCAGCTGAGTTTTAAAAATTGTGGAAGAAATATACACGTTTCTAACTGGTGTAGTGAAACAAAAAGTAAAGAAACAAGAAAGCAAGAAGTAAACATCATGACAGCAGCTCTTTTAAGCCTTTCACCAACCCATTGAGACTCTCTTGGCTTCCTGTCCTTGCTTAGAAAAAGAAGGACCTAGCCACATTTTAGAACAAGAATTGATCCATTCCTCAAATTTTCACTTTCCAGTATGTGCACCTGTAACAATGTGAACAATTTCCCAGAGACAGTGATTCTTTTTTTTTTTTTCTGGAAAAGAGTATTTGCTTCTTCATTAGATGTATTTTTCAAGCAGTTTATCTTCAAAATGTCCTGAAAAGGATCAAGTATTCCTTACTGTACTTAATATCCTCACTTTCTGTCTCAATTCTCAAATTGGTTCAGGACATTCTGACCTTTTCATCGTATTTATCTCTAATACAGATGACAGGGGAGTCTGGACATTGTTACAGTGAACCCCTGTCATAACCTATTATCTTTTAAACCAAATGTCTGATTTTGTTCCCGTGAACTATCTGTCATCAGGCATAATGCGTTTGTGTTATCCCACCAATCTTCCTAAATTAAAACTAAGGACATGAAGACATGAAAATTTCTGTCAGGACTACTATAGAAGCAAAAAAAGGGAAAAAAAAAAAAAAATCCCATCAAGCACAATGTAGGACACACTCACATATTTGAATTGGTCAGACAGATGGGTACCGATAGGATCAACTCTAAGACCAAGGATAACGCCGTGGCTTTGCGCTCTCATAGTATACCGCCAAAAGCCGATAGGGTTTAATACTAGAGGTGTGTATTATTTCTATTCCACATTCACATTCCCGGAGTGATTTAGTTCTACCTTTCATTAAACTGCAACACAGCGTTGAAAGCTCTGACCCTCATCCTCACCAAGCACAGCAAGGCAGATTCCCTGCACGGACCTGGGCCCTGTGCTTACCTCTTCTGGCATAACCAGGTAACATGCAGCCAGATTCATTTCACCATAACATTAAAAAAAAAACACCATAAAATTAGAGTTTCCTTTTCATTTGGTAAAAAAGTAGAAGATTTTAATAAAATGCAATGTAGCACTACTTAAACAAGGAAAACTGGAAAAAAAGGGTGATCCTTCTACACCGTGATCATCTGTTAACTCACTCGCTAATTTTTCAATGGCAAACCATGCTTCAGTATCTGCTGTAGAAATAATTTAAATTCATAACTTCTATAACCACAGTGTGCTTTCTTATTTTTTATTACAAAAAAATAAGTATCAAGAAAACACTGTCATGAAACATTGACTCCAAAGGCAAAATCACCCGTATTTTCCTCAAGCCAAGCTGCCACTGACATGTGCGGCAAATTAAACACGCACGCTGGACCCTATGCATCATTCCTCTAGTGACAGTTTGAGGAAAATTACTATCTCGCGCCCCCGAAATGCTGCGTCAAAGACGTTGCCAGTATTATTAAAGGTATGTCACTCTTTTTCATGTCTTTCATTCATTAAATGTAGATTCCATTATGGAAAGGGGGGCGAAGCAGCGGTAAGACCTGGGGAAAGAATGACTCTAAATCTACCATCATTAAACAAAATACTTTTGAGGGACAAAACTAAAAACTGTGTTACAAGAAGGGAGAAATGACCCTCTAACTGAGTGCTGAGCACTACTTAAAATGGCAGTGAGCTCTAATAGGAAGGAAAAACGAAAACATAAGTAAACAGAGGCTTAAAGAAATAGAGGTCATGAGCAGCCTGATGAAAAACCAACTTCTAAGGCAGCAGCTTATATCCTGCTACTTGGGCACACGGTGTCATTTAGAAAGCATCTTGATTCCTTGAATAATGTCATTTTACTTCCAGGAAACAAGCTATGACATCTCAAATTATTTCTCAAAGCAACATGTCAGAGACAAATAAGTACATCAGTAAGAAAAGAGCTTTGGAAACCTCACTGTTGCCTACAATCCAAGAAATGTTCCCTTCCCCTCCAAATCCCTGGCGTACCTGGTTTGGGTTTTTTCCCTTCCTGCTCTTGGTTTGAACAACGGGCATTCTCAGCTGCTGTCCTCATTTCTGAAGAGAACTTATCACTCCTGATTTTTTAAGACATGTATAGATTAACCTGTTTCCCTCCTGCAATAACTCTTCTCTCTTAATAGTTATATTTTTCTCTCATGCGTTGTGAAGGAGTATAACTGAATTAGTAGGATACTCATGATAAGAAAAGCACAGTTGCTTCTACGAGGCCTCAGATGTTCACAATATTGTGGATGATGTTCTGCGCCAAACAGCACTTTTTTGAAGGCGGCACCAAATTAGAGAGACTTCAAACATCAAATGCTACCCATACCCTCAACGCCTCTGTGCAGGATTCCTCATTCCCTATTTCACAGTGAGAATTAACTGACTGAACAGCAGTAAACCAGGGAACTGGGAAAAGCCTCTTGGAATAACACTTCCAACTGACTCCAGATATGCCTCCATAATTTTTTTTTGTGAAATCCTATGACACATAGCTATTTGCTAAGATGATATCTGCCTACAGTATTGATGGATTTAATTAAGTGGAAAACATTAGATTGTATCCTCTACTGAGCGAGAGGTCCACATGTCGCAAAATCTCACTTTTTAACCAGAACATATTTTCACAGTAGAGTGTCATTGCTAGTACAGAAATAAAATCCCACACTGCATTTATAACACATAATAATCCTCGAATTCGCAAACTTCACATATTTCCTCATAAACTGGAACCAAACTTCAGATTACCAGATGACTGGACACATCTTTTCAAACAGGTTGGGGACCTACAATGCAATACTAACAGAAGCTAAAAGTTTGCAGTATTTTCCTTTTTCTGCTATGAAATGGCTGAACACCTGTTTAATGTGCCCACAAGCAACAATTAGGAACCAAGGACGCTGCTTCTGGTTAACATTTCATTTCCTGCTACAGCAGCACATTGCTATTAGCAATGACCTTCTAGTTGCAGAGGATGTGGTATTTATTAATTAACAAAACAAGAAAAAGATCCCAAGTCCTGTTGAACTTTTACTTTTTTAAAAATGAGAACGTACTCATAAAGAGGGCAGGCTTGTTAAAAAAAAAACAAAAAACAAAAAACCTCTTTATATTCATCTGAGGTTCACTTCACATCTGGTCTTCATTGTTCCGTAGCGCTACTAATTATGTTCTGTTAATTAAGAAATGAAAGTGCTGCCATTACCTGTTTGGAAGAAATGGAAACTTCTGGATCAATTCCTTGCTCTGGAGTTCAATCAAGAGGTGGTCTGGGTGGAGCCGTCAGGACAAGAGAAATAATAACTTGGGAAAGGAGCACTCAAAACAGCCGACTTGATTTTCCCAGGCAAGTGATTTATTGCCAGAGACGAGGCTGTTTGTTTCGCCAGCACTAAGCCGAATGAGATCTAAGTCAGCATTGAAAACCTTAATAAACCGTGCAGCCACAGCCTGTTTTGGGCAGTGATGCAGAGCGTCTCACGTGCCGTGTTCCGGCATCCCTTCCTTCACCACCTTGCTGTGCCCAGCACCCCCAGGCCCTCGCAGCGGGTGGAAGTGGCAGCTCCGCACGCTGCTGACGACCGCCCCACGCGTCAGGTTCGGCGCTTGTGCCCCCCTCTGCCGACAAGTGCTTTGGACAACCAGCAAAATCCGACCGACTGCCAACCACCCCGAAGGGAGAAGCAGCAGTGTCCCTCCCTGGCAGCAAAAGGTCAAGTGGGCTCAGAGGTGGACTAGCCATCTGCAATTAAATATCTGCATGTTATAGGACTTTGATTCTTTTTGATTTTTGCCTCTCCACACTTCGCGTTTTTGTGGAACGTGCACATGCTCCGTTCGGAAAACACTTTATTTAGCAGGCACTGGCGCTGTCGGCTCTCTCAAAGTCATATCTAATACCATGACAAGGACAGACAAGGATCCAAGCAGAAAAGGATCCACACTGTGCATGCAGTTAAACTCTGCGGCTTCAGAACGAAGATCCAGGCCAGCAGCGCAGGAGTACCTGCAGTACCAGCTCGAGTGTGGGGAAGGCAGTTAGGCTGGCACCCAAGGACGTGCTGGAGAGAGCTGTGGGAGTCGCAGTGTACTGGTGTTCTCAGAAGATGGCCTTGTGCAAGGAGGACTAGGCATGGATCATCTGGCCCTTATTAACTATGCTAACGGCCTGCAAGCCCCTGGGGTGGCATCTTCACAGGCTGCTGGACCAGATCATGCAGACCTGCAGGCTGACGCTGCTCTGCTTCTAACGGGGTGCGACTGCGTGGAAGAGGAACGTCCTAAAGCGCGCTGCACCCAGGCTGCTGCGACGCTTGGCCTGGACCGGCTAGTTCCCACCAGAAGAGTTGACCGGTTGCAGCAGATGTCTTTCCGATGTTCCTTAGCAGTTGTTATTAGGAAGGAACTATATTTTAGTACTCACTTGTCATAAAGCAACTGCTCCATGTTGTATCTTACGGTTCTCAGAGCTCTTAACTTCCCTTGGCTGTTTTATATGTATAGCGCAGCAGCGTTTAGACGTCTCTGGTTTAATTTACAATTCAAAACAAGAAAGTTGGGGAAAAAATAGACTAATTAATTTGCCCCAAATTATGGAATAAGTCAGGAGGAGAGCCAGTGAATAAAATGCAAATCTCTGACTCTCATCTCCTTGACCGCTGCCTCCTGTGGAAGCCGCTTTAACACATGGATAATAATCAATCAAAGCCTCGCTCAGTATGAACAGGGCTCCAAGCAGAGACCCTCCTGCGCTGGGGTACTTCTGACAGAGCAGAGAGCTGCCAGACCAACAGCTCAAGGCAGAGTTGCACTTTTTTCTCCCTATCTGCCTAATGCGGCTATGCCTTTTTGATCATGCCATCTGGTCCCCTCTCTATTTTTTGCATTTTTTTCTGATTTGTAATACATGCTGCAACTGCACAGGCAGCTTTATTCTGTAAAACTGTTCAACTGTGACCTTCTTCTAAATACATAGAAACAAAGTTTGTAAAACAGCTAGAAAAAAATGCTGGAATCATCTAGATTATGATAATTATGCAAGCAAAGATCAATACAAATCCACTCTAAAGCCACTAATTCTCAATCCTTCAGAAATTCTAGTATCCACATCCAACACTCTATCGTTCTGAAAGCAGCACCATTACCCCGTGCTGACATTTACCTTAAAGATACACTATGTCAACTGAAACATAAGGTTATATGAAACCTGCCAGTTTCAGCTTGCATCACTGTCAAGAAACCAAACACGAAGTGCAAGCTGGCAGAGTGTGACAACCCCTGAAAACCTCAGGAATCAAAACTAGTCCTGCTCCAAAATGTTTGAGAGAGTCAGAGCTGAATCAGAAAGTTACGGCGTTGTTTTCATTTAGTTTCTGACATTGGAGAAAATTAGTAACTGCTTCTGCTGCCCCAAAAAGATTTTAAGAAGTTTTTTACAATGGTGGGCATCGAAGAATTTACCAAGAATGGAGTAGTGCTATTTCTTCGGAAAGAAAAACTAGGCTATTCAGCTTATCCTGAGGAGTTCGCAAGGAGGAGAGGGTAACGCGGGTTATTCAGTTGTCATATAAGGGTATTAGGGGATACGAGCCGCGTCGGACTTTAAGCTTTCTTCATTGTAGTGAAATAAAGTTGCCATCTCCTGGGATAAAACTGGAGCCCGAGGTGGCCTCATGAAGAGTGAGCTCAGCTCATTTTTCAGAAGGCAATGCAAACTCTGCCTGTGCTCCTAAAGCTTAAAGATTCTTCTCACAATCCTGCAAACAAAGACGCTGTGTTGGTTAACGTGAGAACTGCAAAAATACCTCTTCTACATCGCAGAGGTAGACCACACCGTGCTCTGAGTGCTCCGGAGGCTGGACTTGCACTGGATTTGGTCTGAGCAGTCTAGCACTATGGCTGCATTGGAGCCTCTCCCATGCCAACGGGCATCCCAGACCATGTCACACGGCTAAGGCATCACATTTGTCACCAGATAAGATTCAAGGGCAAGCTCCTTAAAGGTGAAGGTTATTTGGAATAAAGTTCACAGAATCATTAAGGTTGGAAAAGACCTCTAAGATCATCAAGTCCAACCAATCAACCCAACACCACCATGCCTACTAAACATGCCCAGTGCCACATCCACACCTTTTTTGAACACCTCCAGGGATAGTGACTCCACCACCTCCCTGGGCAGCCTGTGCCAATGCTTGACCACTCTCTTAATAATTTTTCCTAATATCTAGCCTAAACCTCCCCTGGCACAACTGGAGGTCATTTCCTCTTGTTCTGCCTCTTGTTATTTGGGAGAAGAGGCCAACACCCTCGTCGCCACAACCCCCTTTCAGGTAGCTGTAGAGAGCGATAAGGTCTCCCCTCAGCCTCCTCTTCTCCAGACTGAACACCCCCAGTTCCCTCAGCCGCTCCTCATCAGACTTGTGCTCCAGACCCCTCACCAGCTTCGTTGCCCTTCTCTGGACACGCTCCAGCACCTCAACGTCCTTCTTGCAGTGAGGGGCCCAACACTGAACACAGGATTCGAGGTGCGGCCTCACCAGTGCCCAGTACAGGGGCACGATCCCTGCCCTGCTCCTGCTGGCCACACTAGTGCTGATACAGGCCAGGACGCTGTTGGCCTTCTTGGCCACCTGGGCACACTGCTGGCTCATGTTCAGCCGGCTGTCAACCAGCACCCCCAGGTCCCTTTCTGCCGGGCAGCTCTCCAGCCACTCCTCCCCAAGCCTGTAGCGTTGCGTGGGGTTGTTGTGACCCAAGTGCAGGACCCTGCACTTGGCCTTATTAAACCTCATACAGTTGGCCTCAGCCCATCGATCCAGCCTGTCCAGATCCCTCTGCAGAGCCCTCCTAGCCCAAGTTATAACAGAAAAGGGAAACAAAGTGCATTACTAAGTACGCCCCGAGCAGTGAAGATTCTCTTTAGCAGCTCCAGCCCCCTGTCTGGCTCCTGAGGCTAGGTAAATTAGCTTCTGTAATTTACCCAAAATGTGGAGTATCTTGCAAAGGTCTCATCCTATCGTTTTTTCACATCCTCCTGTTAAACAGAGCTACACTTTTTTTTCCCCCCTCATAGCTACGCATATAGGACCTGTTAACTGTTTTCTTGAAAATAGTAACACAGAAGGTTAAGTGTATTACAGAAAGGCTTTCAATACTATTCAGAAATTGGATGCACTGACATGATATATGAAATTACAGTTACAAATGGAAACATTTTTATTTAAAGGACTACCTTTTGGTACATTACCTAAATTACACTTCATACATTTGCAAATATGTAATAAAATATCAGGAGTAGCAAGAATAATCTCTCTCAAGAAAAATCCTTCAGCAAAGGATTAGCATTAAATGCAAAGTTTATAATTTTGCACTGTTCCCTCAGATTTCATATTTGTCTCAAGATTAAATACAAAATTATTAAAGGGTTGGCAGTATTTTGCTATTTTTCATTTATTTATGGTATTGCTTCAAAATGCTAATAGTCTAATCATGAGGAAAAATAGAATGCCCACAATGAATTTTTGTCTAAACTCCTTAAAATAGCTGAGCAAGCAACCGCCTCATTAGGGTCTACTCAAGCCAATAATATTACATTCAATTTCTGTTCTCACATTTCCTCCAGCACTTTCTTTTGAAAATATATATACAAAACCCACTATCTTCTGATACTGATTATGTCACTCCATTGGAATCAAGAGCACATATTGCAGCAAGGCTCTAACTTCTTGATATGGGGAGGTTGGCTGCATTGATCCTATCGCTTCCTATTATTATACAGATGTCAAAATGTTTATGAAGACGTTCTCTGTAACAAAATTTAAACTCGTCAGGCTGTGCACCACCTTTTTTTAAATTTAAGAAAATGGGGTTGATTTTGTTAAATTGTCAGAGGGAAAACTTTATCAAATCGTGATTCTGTAGTAATAATAACTACCATCTGGACTTCCCATATCAAAGAGGTCAAGTCTGAATTCTCTCGTGTCTGACATGAATGGTGTACAGGATCCAAACATACTCAAACAGACTGAAGGAAACTTAACCTAGAGCCCTGGTGATCCCAGCTACAATTTCAATGCACGAGATTTTTTGTTTATCCACACGACTGACATTTTCAACAGCTTCTGAGAGGATAATTTCAAACAAACCTCTTCTCACTGTCACTGTTACCTACAGCCCAGATCTCTTCAGTTGGAGACAACCTGTTAAGACGGTAAAATTGCACCACTATCTGATACGGTTAGGGAATGGCTGGCTGCCAAGTAACTTCTGGCTAAGAGAAAGAAGCAACTCTAAAGTATTTTGCCACCCTCACTTTGTCAAATGGGAGTGCTGCAAAAAAGTCTTGCATGTAATTTCACATAGTTGTGCTTCTGGTGGACTTGAGCACTGACTGCTCTCTCCACAGAGCAGCATCCAATTCTATCTCCTAAGGAAGAGTTAACATCAGCAAATATGTTATCAGCTCTAAGTACTGAAGGCTTTTGGTGCTTTGGTCCGAGCCTTATTTTTGTGTCTTATTTCCTTCCATGAGCCAAAGTGAACAGGAGAAGGTACAACGTTTGAGGTATATGTAGGTGAAACACTTCCATGTTGACAACAGGGTATTTTCGTAGCCCACGTATCTCAGAGTAGCATTCAAACTAGAACTTCTTTTAACTTAAAAAACAACAGTTGTAATGTGAATTGAATAAATGCTTTACCTGTATTCATCCTGCGTAAAACGTGGAATTACCGAAGGCTGCAGTACAGCTATTTCTACGGTGGTGGTGTTGAACTTCACAGGATCCCCATCGTCATACGCAATGACCACTAGCTATGAGTAATAGAGAAAATCACTCTCAGTATAGGCAAGAATGTTTTTTATGTTGACTTGCAACAACACTTCTTGTATTTTCAGGGTCAATACTTCTTGTATTTTCAGGGTCTAATAAGTTGGACTAGATTTCTTTCGCTGCAAACCATACATTGTATAAGAACAAAACACAGAGGAAAATGGTGACAGCCATCCACAACTTGAACCATCTGCTAGAAAATTTACAGAAACACAGTAAACTGGAATTCAAATACAACAGTTTTCTACAAATACCTTTCCAAAACTTCATTGCCTACAGCTTCAAGTACATTTTTCAGGAGATTCCCTTCAAGTCTAATCACAGACTGTCCTTACTCAGAGTTCCAGAAACAATTTCAACTTCTTTAACAGTATATAGTTCAATTCTACATTTACACGGTGCAATAATTTTTATTGAAAAAAACCACCTGTAACTCCCAATAAAACAAACAGAAAAAGTGCCGGGTAAGAATTCTGCGTTGCTATCATTTATATTTAAAACTGAGGTCTGATATCAAAACAAAAAAAATTAACATTACCTCCCCTCCAAAAAAATCCTCTTAGAAAAGAGATCTTCTGTATGCTAAAACATGGACGAGACCCAAAGACCTTCTCCGAATGTGGCCTATTATAAATCTTTTGCTTACCTGATCTTTACTCATGTCTGTTTGTTTATTTAATCTGTGTTTGTCTGCCGGGACAAAAAAAATTCACCTGTTTTCAGCTTGCAAATGAAGGTAAGCTATCTGCTAGCAAAAGGATGACAGACCAGCCCACTGAAGATGGAGCAGTGGACTGTTTTCCAGTTTCCCCTCTCTCTAACTTTGTCCTTATTTCAAGAGCTTACTAGATGGAGCAGGTCAGCGCCTCATACTAGCAAACGGTTTTCAATTCCTTTCTGTGAGTCCGAGCTATTCTTAGAATATGTCAGCGAAGAGACAACTTAAAACAAAAGGAAGCATTTTTCCAGCCAATACATTAAGGAAACTCACCAGTGCAAGATTATCATAACTGCAAAAACTATGAGTATGTTAAAAATTGACTGGAAAAATTCACAGAAGGTGATAGGCAGATACGAGCCCAATGGTCTATATGCAAATACCAACTCAAAGTCCCCCATCACTGATTTCTGGAGTCTTTTCTGTGCTTCTTCCCTATATACCCATAATTTCTCAAAAGTAATACTCTGCTAAGTTTACCACTGGTCTGCCCGAATATAGAGCAGTTTTCATACAGAAATGTAGCTCCATGTCCACGTGCACATCACCTGCATGTTATGTCTCACAGCTTCAGAAAATAGGCACGCAAAATAATACCGAGGAGTAAAAATAAAAAGTGCAACAACAAAAAAAGCTGCACTTGATGTTAACCAAGATAATTCTCTTTTCCTTTCAGTTTTACTATGTTAGTTAAAAACTGAAAACAACTCAAATTACTGCTGTCCTAAGTTCCTAAAATAGTGACAGCATTTCAACACTACCCAAGCTCATGGTAGCGCTTGACAGGACTCTCAGAAGTGGAAAACAGTGAAGTGGATGGTTTTATTTCTTTAAAATGGAAAGTAGGTGAACAAACCTCTCTTTAATCCTCATTTCATAAATAAATAACTGAAAGGCAAAAAAGAAACAAAACACACCGTAATGACCACACAAAAAGTTGGTAGTTTCCAAGCAGTGAAATTATATGTAAGCCCCAAATATTCTGACACCTTTTTTTTCCCCCTTCTCTGTTTTGCTTACTGACACACTTTAATTTTCATTTTCAACTACCCCCTCAAATACCCATGGATTTAAGAAGGGAGATCTGTCCCAATGATTTTGATTAAAATCCTAACTTATTCCACGCTAACTATGCTCGAGACTCTTCAGGAACAATAGCAACACAATGGTAATAAGTGTCCTTAAAGCCAACGTTTTTACATTATAGCACTTGTGAACAGAAGTCCCAAATTATCCAGCCAGGTAGTAGCTTCCTCTACAAGGTATCTTGTCATTCTTACAAAGTTCTCATACAATTGCTATGCTGACAGCCCTGTCGAAAACAAAGAAATCAGCAAGGTAATTTTTAAAAACTGAGGTTTCCTTCAGCTGCCTCGCCGTTTCTTCTGCCCTTATAACAGTAGCAATCATCCACCCAAGATGTATCTGAAATCAAAAAGGCACAAAATACGTGCCAGGAAGAAATTAAGGAAGTAAAGAAACAAACAGAATAAAAATTTCACATCTTTCTACACAATATAAAGCGACACCGAGAAACAAGAGGGTAAAAGGAATTCCATCAAACGCAGGTAATATTTTTTACTGACAATATACAGCTATAGGACTTCATACCTTAAACACTGTACTTGGCTCTTCGTTTAGGTTTACTCGGGTTACTACACGTCCTGAGTTTTCATCCACGTCAAAAATGCTGGCGCTGTAAGGAAACTGGACAACATCTACTTTGTATCGGACTCGACTTGCTGGCGTGCCCTGTAAGGCAAAAACAAAGCAACTTGCATATCTTTGTATTTTTACACATCTCACGAAGTTAGTAAAGGATTAAAATGCCAGCATTGGTAAACAGACCATCACTAACAAAACTTGCAGTTTGCCTTCCTCAGTACTGGGTTTGTTACTGAGCACTCCCCTTGCCTCCCCCCAGAGTATCTTACAGTGATATCTGAGAGGTCCAGTAAGAAAAATGACCAGACGTTTGGCAAGATTTCATTAAAAAGAGCTAAAAATCCTCCCTACATAAATACAGACAGAAGCAGTTCTCTGGTTTATAACTACTGAAATTTTTAAATAACAGAAAGTGGACACGGCAAAGGTTGCTTAACATACCTTTCAACAACATTTTAATGTATTACAAAAACTCCTTTCAAGTTCAAGACGCTTCTAATACTCTAAACTGCCAACATTTATTCCGCTTGTCCTAAAAGTTACAGCGTCTCGTTGCTGAAGATAGGAAGATATATGTTATATTATTTTCTGAAAGATCAGGCTATAGTTCTGAACACAGAACAGTACGTGACATCCACCCACTTCTCCTTTAGAGAGAACAAAATGAAAACAGCACGGTGTTGCCTGGACCCAAAGCGGCTGTTTTGCATCCGAGTCAAACAGCAGTATCTGAAGGCTTTGCTTTTCATGAAAGCTGGGTGACAAAAGACTAGTACGTTTCAAAATCCTCATCCCCACGAAGTAAAACACAGAGATTACAGGGCCTGCAGCACTTCCAAACATATTCCACCACACGCTCGTCCTGTGGCTGAGCTCTAACAGGTCTGGCAGTTCTGGCACAACCCCCTAAAAGCTCACATCCACGCCTCCCCACTGAAGAGGCGAGCCCGCCCCGCGCTGCGGGGCCGAGACGGTCACACGCGCCGGCGTGAAGCGACCGGGCGCCTGTGGCCCTCCCCACCCGTAACAGCGGGCTGCTGCCTCGCAATGCCACTTACTACTTGACGTCAGAGCCGGCGCGAGGCACGGCGTCAGAAAACAAACGGAGAATACGTCTGTCGTGTCAGTGGGAACCGTTTTGCGAACGGATTTTAATTAGCCCTGTAATGAACCCTTCCACGGTTCAAACCCTGTTTCAATGACAAGGAACAAGCACGGACAGCCCATGCGTGTGTCACAAACTGTCTGCGGGCATATGCACCCAAGGATACCAAGTTAACAGGGAAATCAGAAGAGGCATTGCCAGAGGGTATAACAGATGAATTTTTCAGATCAGTAACTCAGCATTTTCTAATAGAAGGCCATTTACCCCATTGAACTGTTTTAACACTAACTGCCTAAATAAATAACATTTATATTGAAGAATTAAGTTTCTTGAAGGATCCGTTATATTTCAACGATGCCATTCCAGCAGTCACCCTGCAGGGACCTTCAGAGGACGTGGAGTAACACCCTGCCTGTAAGCACAGCCCGAGGCAGCTGCTCCCCCGTCAGAGAGATGGGAGGGCTCGCGCTGGCTTGTGAGGTCTACCCAGTCCCCAAAAGCAAAATGGGTGGCAATGCTTGCCCCTGGGATCTCCACAGTCCCACCGCTCCCGTGCAGCACCCCAGGCTCCGTGCCAACAGCCGCTTTGCCACGTGCGCCTGGAGGGGCAACTCCGGTAGCGGCGGGATGGTTCCCGGCGCCCACCTCGCTTCAAAGCGGCAGACGCTTCTGGCAGGGATCGCCCAGCCTCTGTCCGGATGAGACGAACTGCACCGTCAACTGGTTACAGAGGATGTCTGAGAGACGTTAAATTTTAACGGGTCACTTCCACTCTCAGAGTGCCCCTCCAACAGCATTGACAGTGACGCTTCGAAAACGAAGATTAAAAGGTGACGTAGCAGCAGGCGACTAAAGCAGTGGAGCCAGTATGAACGTAAGCTGTGTACTGAAGAACTGTGAGGAAAAGAGGGATCAAAGAAGGGGTTTAAAGCAAAGAAAGGTGTTTTTTTGCACGTTGATGTCCAAATAACTATTTTTTAGCAGACCAAAGTCTACGTTACCAGGATATGTAGACACTTGGGACATTCCACAGAATTCAAACTATTTGCTAAACATATTTAGGAGTAGATTCAGAGAAGCACTTAGAAACTCAGGTCCTATCATTGGTATGACTTCAATTTCTTAATGCCTCCGAGTCTAGACCTCAGATTCGGTTTTGACCTTTACATTGTACTTAGACAAAATATGAGCGCCCACTGTTTCATTAATAGCAAATTGGTAATTTTCATCTGTATTCAGTAATGTGGTAGAAAGCAGCTTTGCTGTTATTGAGAATATATTCAATGTACCGTGTCACCTACTAACTACACGGAAACAGGGAATTTACTTTTGTAAACAGCAATAGAAACAGCTGCAAAAGTGGTTGAGGCTCACTAAATCATATGAACATTTTATTGATACAACAAAAGTGCACTGAAACGCTCAGTCAAAATACACAGTGTAAGCTAAAAGCTTTACTGGAACGGATTTCACACAGGTATTTTGTATTGTGCTAATACATGCATGCTGCAAAGCCTTATAACATGGGATCAGATTTTGCCATGTTAACTTCTGATGAGTAGTAGGACTATTTAATGAATAAAGCATATGCCAATGTGAGAAAGCGACCCTTCAGCAAAGAATATTTATTTGAATTAAAAAATACGGGTGGCTTATAAGAATTTAATTGGTGGTATTAATTTTACAGCTGTTAAAAGAACAAGAATACTTAAGTCTAATGCTAACAGAATTAACAGAGGACAAGGCAGCCAAGGCCACCTCAGCCTTCCTCCCCATAAGACCTTGCACGTAAAGAGAAGTGAGACGGGGCTGGATGCAACCAAGACATTCACAGACTTTCTGGGGAGACTTACACAGCTGCTCCTCCGGATGATTTTAGCTGCAGCAGTGATGAGGCCATTGCCTCTCTGAGCCCGCCACGGAAATCCAGCCCAGGAAGGGTTTCTTAGCCAGTACACCGCTCCAGCGCCGCCGGCCAGCCAGCACCTTTACTAATTCAGAATTGGGTCTGCCAGGTGTGTTTTGGTGTTTAGTTAAGCAACGTATGAAAGACCATAGTCAAAAGTACTTTACGGGAGGATGTACACTGAAGAGTACAAATCCTTGAAAACATGAGAAATTTCAAAGATCATAGCATAACAGAGGTGATTATACAACTTTTCCCCTGGCATTTTCTGATTAAGTCATTTTTCTTCAACACTATAATTAAGAGGAAATTGCCTGCTGAAATCCATTCTGGTTTCAGAGTAATGGTCCTCACATTTGCTTGGAAGACTAAAAGCTATCATCATCATTAAACCTGCACACACTAGGTAATTTGTTATTAAATAAACAAAAATCTCATCAGGTTATTGTTCCTGATACGACTATCAAGTACACTTATCTTCTGTCATTTCTGAAAATAACAAAACAGGGACTTATTTTTTATTTACTATATTTTGGCACCAATGTAATCAGAAAAATCTCCAGAGAGATTTCCCAGGGAAATCTACTTAGAAGCAAGTTTTAATTTTCTCAGATATTAATCATCTTTCGCCTCTGTTCTAAATTAATTTAGATGCATTCCTATGTCTACAGCAAAACTCAAATACAGCAGATGATGTTCTCAAATAAGTCATGGAGCAAAAACCGTACTTGGCAGGAACCATGTTCATTCTCTCAAACCAAAGTTTTCCTGAGAGTTCAAGACTCTCATGAAACTTAGATCTAAAGCTCATCCGGCTTCAATTATTTCTTTTATTGCTGCATAATTCCTTAAGTTTCCTTTTGCTTTGGGGAAACAACATGCATTTGTGCCACAGCTGACAGGTAGGAAAACGTCCCCAACATTTGATTATCACGCTGCACACAGAGGCCCTGGGCGAAGAGGCCGTCGAGGGTGCACATGTGCACCGTCGAGATAACTCTCAACTAGGCACAGATAGGTTGCAGAGAAATTGTAATGCAATAAAGCCAGGAAAAATGGTGAGAAGTGTAAGACAACAATAACTTCCATGTGTTTTCATGTATATTTCTGAAAGCAATTCAAAAGGAGGCAAGGACTCATTACTCTCCCAATCCAAATGGGTAATAGAGGTGTAAAACCAGAATGATCTGGCCCAAGAAAGAGCGGAAAAAAATGCATTTCACTTCCATTTGCAGGCTACTTGTGAAGATCCCAGATACGCATCTGGTAAATGACCTGGATTTTACCCCTAAGTACAGAATAGTGGCATAACGAATACAGACTTATTTACCAAGACCTTTTGTACTCAATGCCACTTTCTGACTGAAGTCAGAAAACGTCTGAGGGCATTACAGCTAAAACGTGAAACTGGTAAGGAGTTTAATAAATTATCTCCATCTGTAGATTTCAATGCAAATCTGAATGATTTCACTAAGGCAAATTTTGTAGAGTTAATTCTATGAAAAAAAATTGGAAAGTGATGCTAAACCCAAAATTTACAGGTGGCTGCACATGGTCTTTGTAACATGCTCGAAGTAAAGTAATCATTACTACCTGAAAGGGGGTTGTGGCGAGGAGGGCGCTGGTCTCTTCTCCCAAGTAACTAGCGATAGGACGAGAGGAAATGGCCTCAAGTTGCGCCAGGGGAGGTTTAGATTGGATATTAGGGAAAATTTCTTCACCGAGAGAGTGGTCAGGCATTGGAACAGGCTGCCCAGGGAGGTGGTGGAGTCGCCATCTCTGGAGGTATTCAAAAAAAGTGTGGATGTGGCGCTTCGGGGCATGGTTTAGGGGACATGGTGGCGTTGGGTTAATGGTTGGACTTGATGATCTTGAAGGTCCTTTCCAACCTTAGTGATTCTGTGATTAAAGACAGGGCAGACCACAGAGTAGGCAAATTATTTTGGTGGGTCTTATACCAGCTATGGGTTATGAATAGCGCACTCATGTGTAGCCACCCTAAATTCACTTACATAAACTCTAAAATTTGAAGGATTTTTTTTTTTTTTTTAGTATGTAACTGAACAGAGGGCCTGAAATTCTGAATCGCAACATCTGGAAATTCTGAATTATTAACTGTAACAAGCTGAAGACAAAAAGAACATGACCTTTTAAAGCCATGATATAAAATTACTTTAAGAACTCATTGACTTTTCATCATGTTTCCCTTATACAAATATCCAGCAGACACTATGAAATCCAGCAATAATAGTTTTAAGAAGATCAAGCCCTGGACTGATTGCAAATGCTTTTATCTCCAATTAAGTATCTGTGAAACCTCTAATTAAATATCTGTTAGCATCTTACTTTTAGCGGGTGTCTGCACAACAATAAGGACAATTACTCTCAATTTGACAATAGGGCTCCACTGAACAAAAACCTTACAAGGTGTTATGAGACTGGATAAACCATTAAATTGGATGTTCTGGAGCTCTGGAAGCTGGCTGCTCGTTAAAATTAGTGTTCTGCATCTGCTTCTACTGACATTTCAAATCAACAAAATCAGAATATGCAGGGGAATCACCCACAGAAGAAATATATCAGCTTTTACAGCGATAAACCATACCAAAAAAGGCATATACAGGAAAAGCAAACACCTCAAGTTATATCAATCCTGGGAATATTCGCCTTCTGATAAAGAAAGCAATCAAACTAAGCATCTATCAAATAGGTCATGTTGCTCTCCTTTCAAAATATTTGGAGAGTTAAGAGCTTTGAGAACATAGTCATAATCATCTGGCATCTTTCATCACCATGCCACTTCAATCAAGCGTAAACTGTTCACAATGAAGAAAACTCTTCTTCTCTCCAAAGATCATGTCAGGTGTCCTTGAGTAACTTAGCTATGTTGTACAGCCATCTGTACGGACCTGCTGAACACGATCGAAGGTAGCCCCTTTGCCAAGCAAAAAACCAACGACCATTCAAATCCCTCCACATGCAATTGTCTCATTCAAAGTACAGATTCGTAAACTTTGGTACATAACAGCAAAGGAACCAGGTTTAAAGCTCTTTGTTGTCATCAAAACCTTCCCAGTCCTGAGACTAATCAAGTTTGATCTCTGAAGTTCAAAGGCAAACCATCGCTCTGCTGTGCTTTGGGTTTGATCATTCCACAGAGACACAAGAGTCCTTTTGCTTTCCTTTCTCTTGCTCCTGAAGTGACTGTCCCTGTCATTTCAGTTCAGACTATACATTTGTTTGTGTAGGAAACAGGGCTACCGTGCCTTTTTGCTGTGACTGTGTTACAATACGGGTTAGCATTTAGTTTAAGTCAAACCAAAACCCAAGACAGAGAAAGGAAGAGCAGCAAGTTGGAGACAATTTAAAAGCCATTTCAGCTGTGTCTCCATGCAGCTGCCGAGTGCAGAAGCAGTGACTCACCCAGATGGCCCAAGTGGTGCCTAGACACTGGTTCCATGCACTTTCACTTGTCACTTCTGAACCGTTTTAAGAAGCTCTGCTTTTGGGCAGGCCACTTGGAATTACAGAATCATTTACGTTGAAAAAGACCTTCAAGACCATCGCGTCCAACCACTAAACCAGCACTGCCAAGCCCACCACTAAACCATGTCCCTAGGCACCACATCTACACAGCTTTTAAAGACCAGACCTGATCACGGCGTTGTCCTGTATGTGCCATGTGATGGCACTGAAGACGAACCGCTCCATAACCTTCCCCGGCACCGAGGTCTGACTGACAGGCCTGTAGTTCCCCCGATCCTCCTTCGGGCCCTTCTTGCAAATGGGCGCCACATTTGCTAACCTCCAGTCAACTGGGACCTTCCCGGTTAGCCAGGACTGCCGATAAATGATTATCATTCTTTGAGAGCTAAGCTCTCAAACGGAGTACTGAGAGGGGAAATACTATAAACAATCCTGAGGACTCTCTCAGCACCTGATCCGACGCCGAATTGAGGGATTTAAGCATCTGTACCAACCCTGATATAGGCTTCAGATTTCAGCTACAAAGGATCACCTACTTGCCCAAAGAGTAGATGGCAATAGATGCTGGCTAAGGATACTGAAGACTATTCTGGTAAAATGCAGAAGCGTCAGTGAGAGAGTCAGACACTGACTTTGTCCAGGCTTTGGGGGCTCCAGGTATCTCTCCCTGTAAAGACCTGGAAAACAATCTGAGAAAAACCAAAGCTGCATACATTTGTGTTAGCTAAAACGAAGCAGCACTTAAAAGTAAGTATTTTTCTATAGGATATTATCACATCTACTTTAGTTGCCAGAAGCATTTCTTTGGCACCTCCATCAGAGATGCGGCGTTTCTGTCATTTCCCAGCTACACAAAAGCCTTGCAAAGTTATGCACCTCACACAGGATACCTGCTTGCACCTTTCACCACTGTTGACTTTGTCTTTTGGTCAGGTCACTGTCTGCAGCACAAAAGAGTTGGTGGAGAAACTGAACTCAAATAAGGTCAATGGAGTTCTCCCAAGAAACAAAGCAAGGAGTTTAACAGTGGAAAAAAAATGGGTTTCTCACTTAGATTTATCGTATTTCTGTCCGGGATTACTCAGACAGCCGTTTACACTGCATAGACAGCAAGTCAAACCCATTTGGGACTCACTGAAGCAACTTCGGCAACACAAATACAGCGAAGGCTGTTGGAGGGACTCTCCACACCCGGTGCTGAGGAAGTCCAAGCACATTTTGGAGGCACAGCTTCACTGTGTGGGGCTGCAGGCTTGCCCTGAATATAATGCTTAACCATGATGTCCAACAGCCTCAACTAATCCACTCCTGGATGTGAAGAAACCCCAGATAAATAGACAAAAGTCCTTAAGTTCCAGCTGCACAACACTTCTGGAAAGAAAACTCGAGATGATGTGTGAGGGAGACCCTCAACACGTAACTGTCTCTGCTGTTTGCCACTTCCAGCAAGTGTTACCACTCTTTTAGTTCAGCTTGCACAGTGGCTGTGATGCCTCAGCCATCTGCTTCTTCACAACTACCCCACAAACAAACTTTTCTCAACTGGCCTAAATGCTACCTCCCTCTTTTCTTTCAGATCTCTGCACAACAAAATACTTTGAATTTGTGAGTACTTATACCTTAAAGGGATTATTCAAATGCTAAACAAAACGCATGCTCAACCCTCTCAACAATTTCAATTGCAATGTTTGTAAAACTGAAGATTTGGATTTTAGTAAGGCGTACCAGTTACTCAAAGAGAACTGAAGATGTACTCAAGCTTGTCCTTGGCAGCCATATAACCATGGTTCTGTTCTATTACCATAATTCCCTCCATCCACCTTGGCCTGTTTTTCTTGCTTTCTGCTTAGTATTTTCTTACCCTTTACATGTCGTGTGTCTGGAATTAGATGTAAGCTCTTCTGGGAAAGGCAGGGTGAGCAACTACAGGAGATACTAAGTAATTTGAAAAGTCAGATACCATATAACCATTTTTAAACTGTAGAAAAATATACTATGTATTGTTCCAATAAGCCACAGGACAATACATCGATTTACCATATTCCATGAAACATATATAAACCAAAATTGCCGTATTTCAATTACCAAAATGGTATTGCAAATTACAAGTCTTTTTAACAAATGTAAAAGTAACTTCTGAAGCATAACTTACATTCCCAGTCACCGCAAAAAAGTGAATTCAGAAAGGATAAGGAGAAGGAAAAACTGGTAAGAAATTTAAATTGACATTTGCTCAAGAGAGCCCTTCAAATCCTGCTCTGGCCTTTAGTGAAAAGCACCAGCTTCTATGTTTTAATTGACGTTTCACTAAGGACCTGAAGGAATAACTATGAGAGATCTCTTATGCCTTCAGGCCAAGACTTTTTGACCACTTTGAAATCCACAGGTCAAAATAAAAACATAACGAAATACCTACTTGGAAGCATTTGAATCTAGCACAGGTAATTTTTGTTTTGAATTAGTAACCGTTAATAGTAACCAGAAATCCATGGGTTTGCGCAACTAAACCAATCCTATTATTAACAGCTGCATTCTAATGACAACTTAATGTTTTGGGCATCGAGTTTGTACAGTTCCATTAAGAAAACTCCACAACTTCATCCTGACTCAGCCATTCATTCGTTCACACGTGTACACATTCATACATGTAAAATATACTGAGTTGCAAATAATTTACTGCATGGAGATTTGATGGGGGGAGTTTTTGAAATAAAACCAACATGAAAACCTTTAATCTACATCTCCAATAAATTAATCAAACAGCACTTCATTTAAGAGCAAAAGCACACTCCTTGTGACTGTTTTTGGAAACGTGTTAGTCACTCATGGCACTTCCATATCTATGTGCTGTAAGTTTCTAAATCACTTAGGAAATACACTGCTAGTGTAAATCAGAAAACTCTACGCCACCAGTCTCTTCCAACCTCTCATCTTTCACCTATGTTACTTCTTGTACCCTCACTGACCATTTCATGTTTGCGTTTGTATTTGTGACTTGTCCTTTGGAAGTCAAAAGCCACAGATAAAACCATGATCCTTCCTCAGGAACATCACTGAATGAGCACTTCCACAGTCAAAAAGTAACACAGTAGGCAAAATATCTGCGTAGCTTGCTACAGATGATGATTTCTTAAGGTTGACCTCAGTGGCATGAAATTTTTTTCTACCATTTACACGCCCATCACTGCTGCTGTCACCTTTGCTGTTGAGGGACTGAAACAGCAAGGCAACACCACAACAGCCCCAGTCCAGCAGCTCAAAGGAGGAACGGGATGAGGATGGTGCCTATGAGGTGAAATGCAGAGCCAAACTCCACTGACACCATTCAACACCTCCTTCCTTCCTTCCTTCCCCAAGTCCACTCTTCTGCTGCAAAAAATTCAAATTTGCCTTATCTGCAAGAGAAATGACATGCAGGTGCTGAGCATTTCAATTTGGATTCTCATACCATCCATATTAATTTGACAATGCAGAGCAAAGTTGGGATTTGCTGAAGACAGTGGGCAGTCTCTGAAGAGCTGATTAGATCTGAAATGCTTTTATTGCAGATGATGAAAAAAAAAATCTAGCTTGACTTTTACTCTGGACTGAGTTTGAAGTTGACAGGGGAATAGTTTGCATTATTTGTAAAACAACAACAGAAAAATTCAGGCTTGCACACTTCACATTAGTTAGGCTCTTATTAGACCTGACCTGATAATCAGGCATATTTTAAAGCCACAATTATTTTCTTAATAAATATATACTTCTTTTCCTGAACTGATAAAATAGATGTATTCGTACTGTGCAAATAAGATTCCACCAGGTTAAAAAAAACCAAAACGAACAACTAAAATATGGACGATGATAACAAAGAATATTCTTTCCCTTACGGCAAGTTTAGAGGAGGGTACTCTTGCTGACCAGTGTATTTTTTAAAAAACATTTCTGGGGAATTTGTATTGAATACTTTGTGACACCACTTATGTCAAAGCCAGCTCCAAATAAATACAGATTTGCCAGTAGCACAAAACATCTAAACAGGTTGGCTCAGTTGGAAAAAGAAACAAAGCCATTTATGCCTGATAGCAAAGTAAAAACTATCAGCCATTAGTTTGAAATAAATTACCAACTTTCAAAAGCTGTTTTAAAAGCTTTCCTCCATAGTTGGCTAACTTTTATAGCTACTGTATTCATTAAATGCCTAAGGGTAGCTTCATTTTTAAGTCTTCATAAAAATCAAAGAAATGCAACGGTTGATTTCGAAGAACATTATCTTAACATTACCGTCCTATGCATTGATGCCCGTTATAATGATAAACAGCATCCCGCATTCAGTGACTTTGATCTCTCTCTCATGCATGTGCATCGATTTCTCCACAGAAGTGATGCCCACATCTTTCAAATATAAAACACTCAAAACCACGTAAAAGAAATCTATATAAATACATGGGGAATGAGGAAATCACAAGAAAGGAAACTGCGAGACATAAGCATTTCAGTCAGGTTTTCATTCTGCTCCTCATACCACCTAGGGATGGCCGTTATTACCCACTGTACAAGATGCACACAAGCGTATCCATGTCCAGTTTCTACATTTATCTGTTCAAGAACGTGATAGTGACAGAAATGTTAGAAAAGGAGAGCGTTCAGAAGGGTTTGGGTTTTTTTAAATGAAAAAGTGAAATAGCTTTGCATTAGGAAATGCCGATTCCACAGGACTAAGAATTGTTACTAAGAGACATTAATCAGTTTCTCAACTATTTTGTTTCTCCCAGTATCTCAGTGGTATCTAAGAGATATTAAACCCAGGGATTATAAAATAGAACTTTTATTGAGACCAAAATATCTTGTTGTAGGGCAACAGATACTAAATATAAATATTAAATGCTGCACAAAAACCAAATTAAAAAGTGATTCTCTAGCACCAATGAATAATTACTTTTTTTCTATCCTCACTAAACCATTTCTGTCAAGTTTAGATGGACTAGAAATTCGTCTCCTTGCCCCGTTTCTTTGATCCTTAACACCTTTTTCTGCAGACTTTTCTCAAAGGTCAGTATGATAAACCTGATAGGAGCAAATACATACTGGTGCAAGGGGCAGAGGCAGGTCCATAGGACTGTGACTAATGAACTTAGTATTTTAGATTTCTATTGTGGCAATCAAAAAATTGCACAGTTTCAGCAGTCATGCACAGCCAGTTTTCCCCACTCTCCACTGGCAGGTCACTCTGAAGCGATTACACTTGTGATATGAGCAGAGTGTTTCCTTTTGAATTATTTTCTGCTACCTGCTGAGGATGAGAGCTCTCGAAGGGAAACGGTGTTTCCTACCTCCCTGGTTCCCAAGACATTCCTAAGCAGAGCAACAGAGAATCTTCTCCAGCTAAGCAGCATCCGTTGAACTCCCTGAAATGCTGAATGCAATTCAGATGCCTTTATGTGAAGGCAAGGTTTACTTAATTTGCTGGTAGTACTACAGTAGCACAGCGTTTTATTCAGGAAGAAATGCTAGCAAAATGAGATAATACCTTTGTGCACTATATAGTGTAAACATAACCCTTTCAGGTTTCTAATGCCACCCGGAAACTTTGCCCACTTTGATCTCCATTTCCATTCTGTAACCGCCAGGTTATTGTGCCTAACATAGAGAAGAGTAAGACATGCATGAAACCTGACAGTAAAAGTCATTCACAGAGTAGAACCAAACAGCAGTAAATCCATTTCAAAATTGTTTTCCAGCAAGTAACTATGAGATCTGAGCAATCAAGCCTACCTTCCCCTGCAAATCACCGTTTTAAACAGCGACTAAGACGATGGTGGAAACCTAGGCCTGGTGTGCCCCAGAGAACAGTGAAGGAGGTCAGACAAAAAGCACTAGACTTCCACAGAGCAAAAAGGCAATGGGAGCAAGAGTGTAGGTAGGCCACAAAACTATGAACACTTACGAAGCCCTCTGAAGGGCTCTAGCATGGAATTGTACATTTTAGGCTTCTACAGTGCTACTAGAGATACGTCCCCTTACTTAGGCATAACGGTTCAAGTCCAGAAAAGGACCAGGTGATGTGGGTACAAGTCTGGCTAACCTTGCACGTCCCTGATCTATGCAGGCGCTGCAGCTTGTTGCCTTACTAGCGACTTCCTGGCTTGGAAGGCTTCCACACACCTGCGGATGTGCCTCAAGTTTGTCAGGTACTCTGGCCAGCCTCCTTCCTGGTAGTTAAGGTACATGGAAATAGAGCCAAAGGTTTGAGTCCTTCAGTCAGTGGAGGGAAGGCAGCCTAGGCCTCTATCATCCCGTGGAAAGGCTTTTCCTAGCAAGATTAATCTAACAAGATGCAAAAGGAGGAGAGCAGACACTACCACTAAATCATCTTTCCCTTGCTGCATGCTAAAAGCCATGAGTACACAAAGGTGTGTCTTTGAAGGAGAGTGTAGGTACCTGACACGAAGAGAATGGTCCTATGCATTTTTAAAAGTATCCCTAAAGCAAGACACCAGAAATTCCCACTTGCCTCTACTGATCAGTCTAATGCGTACATGTGCTGACTATTCTGCTTTTAATTAAGCAGATTTGCGATTAACGTGTTGGCTGGTTGGGGCCCTATTCTCATGTGCCTGTGCTCTATGTAAGGAGCTTAACATGCACCTCGGGCTCCATTCTGCGAGCAGAGCACTCAAAATCAGGCACCAATGTCTCTTAATACTCCCCTTCAAATTGTCCAAGACTAGCCATTATGGCACACCTCTCTCCACTTCTTTTGTTTACTGCTCAAATAACGTCTGTGTCCTCTGCTGCTACGTTCCTTAAATACTCTGTAGCACTAGTAAGTCATAACTACTGCTATTCATTACCTACCTGATAATATTACTGTCCTTCACGTGCTTTAAACAATAGCCCAGACCTTCAGCTGTTATAAACTACCTTAAATGCCTCCGAGTTCAGTCATACCCCACTGATATGTATCACCTGTAGGGAATTTACTTAACTTTGTGTGTTAGGACATTTTACAAGGGGATAGCAGGTCTGTCCTCACAGAAACGCTGCTTTAGCCTTTCTGTCCTTGGGTGGTAAATAAATTACTATGTACCATATTTAGCTAAGCTACAGTTGATTTGTGTCAAAGCACTGCCATCAGCTTTTAATGTGCAGGGCACATTCTCTCTGAACTCTTCTCCCCGAGGATTATTCTCCTTAATATGCCAAACACTAACAATTAAAAATTAAACCTGGCTGGCAGAACATCTTTGGCCTTTATTGTCCTCAGTGTATCATCTGGTTACCAATGTTCATCAACCTCTGATTACAAAAATTGCTATTACTCTTCAGAATAGTTAACAAGTCAAAAATATGTGCCCAGTTCTGTCAATCAAGTGCTTCACCAGGGAACAGCAATAAAAGCCAGTGGCAGAAATAAGCTTTATCCCCAAAACAAGTGCACTTGCTTCAAATACTGCACATCCAGTAAGGCCGGCTGGTGAGCTGTACAGTTCCCCGTGACCCTGTGATGTCTCAGACTGGAAATGCAGAATGACTGCAAAATCAAGATCTTACAGAGTTGTGTTTTGTTTCCTCCTTAAGCTGCAGAACCGTACCAAAGACAGGCACGGCTTCCCTTTCTGACTATTCCTCTTATTCATCTACACTGTGAAGTAGGATAAAGAGCTTTCCCAAAGTCTTCCTGACAGAAAGGAGCTGTATCATTGATTCGTCATCTTCAGGAACAATCACTGTAAATGCAGCCTCTGTCCAGAAGGACAAAGGACAGGCTGGCATAAAAAATGTACGAGTTACTGCTCTGTGAAACTCATAATAATCACCTTTGTTGTTGAGAGAATTAGGTCGCTTATGAGGGTTAAAGATTTTTCCCTCTTGGGTGCAGAGTATTAATAGAACCTTTTTGCTTACCGGAGGATCTTGATCCTCAGCTGAAACGGTAGTGATAACGGTGCCCTTGACTGCATCAGGAGCAACCATTCCCCTGTAGAGCTTTTTGCTAAAGACTGGAGAGTAATCATTCATATCCTGCAAAACATAATTAAGAGTTTAGTTCTGAAGTTCAAACAGAATTATAGATGCATTCACAATTAGTTTTCTCACACTCTACCCCATCACTCCTTCCTCATTAGGAAGCCTATTTGCCATTCACAGTCTCTCTCAGCTCTCAGTTCCATTACCACTGCACAAAACTACCACACAAAGGGAAGGTGCCAAAGTTTCAAGGCAAAAAAACCCAACCAAACCCTCATGTGAGACAGATCAACAGAAGGAAGTTCTGCAGAAAAACACACAGTCTCACAAGTAAACAAAGCAGAGATTTCCATGACACCTGCTTCTCAAGCAGCGGGCCACAACACAGTTTTGCTAATTTTCTAAAATGAATGAGCTGCTGTTGCTTAACAGTGTTTGCTACCTCTAATATGCAATCAATGAAGGGAAAAAATAATATCAGATTAGTATCAACACCTCATGGGAGCGTAGGATGGCATTCTTCGGGCTGATGTGTACGTTGTCAAAAAGAAGCTTCAAAGGCTTGATTTAAGCCCAATTGCACTGATGTAGTAGTGTGTGCATACACGTCTGTATACTTTCACACCTATATATGCGTGCGCAGCTATACGTGTAATATATACCTTCACGGGTACCCCCTTGTGTGAAAGATGCAACTTCACCCAAACGCCAGGCTGTATGGGACTGCGCAAGCTGGCACTAAGGCAGATGCAGCAGCCAGATGCACGTGGCTCTCGGTGACATGTTGCCCCACGCATCAGGAGCCGCGAACGTTTAGAAACTCAACCAGCATCACAGGTTATTAAAAAGTCATTCATTCGGACTGTCATAAATTGTCAGAAAATAATGTTTTGTCAAAGTTCTCTTACATAAATTTCCAGAAAATTATCTGTATGTTAAAAAAATTAAACGTACGTCTCTATATCACAATCTTTGTTCTATTAATAAAACTCATTTTCACGTTTTTCTGGAGACACACCTTCCTAGCTTGAATTCCACTGAGAAAAGATTTATTCATTCTTGCATACTGCTCTTTCCATTGTTTTGCACAGATGGATAATGTAGATTAAATTTTCTGGGGTTTTTTTCCAAAACAAATGAGAAACATCATATACCTTCAGCACACAAGAGTGACTTCACTGATCCACAAATGGAGAGCACACTTTTTCTCCCTTAAAGCAGAATGTGTGTCTGAGCTCTGGGGGAATACAGGTGCCCTCCATCTTTTAGGTTACCCACGAAAACATGGCTACTCAACGTTTATCCAATGATGTCTCTACCTGTTGTCACAGCTCTTCATGCTCTAAATGCAACATGCTGATACTGGCTAGCACACTATATTACATAATCATTTAAAACATTCATCCATACCTCGCCAGAGGAAACAACAATATAATAAACTTATATATATAAAAAGACTGTTACAAGTCCATCTAGTAAATGCCTGAATAATTAATGCATTGTGTTCTGCTGAAAGCTCTGCAATTCGAGTCTTCAAGGCACTGGAAATACTTTTTCTCTGATTTTCCGATTTTTAAAGAGACAACTGGATCATCAAAACTCGACTATTAGGCAATGCAAACTAGAAGAGCGTTCAAATGAAAACATTTTGGGAAAACATTCAAATTCAAGGAGATTAGCATTTTTGTATGGAATTACAGACATTGATTCTTATAATTTCAATTTCTTGACTGTTTGCAAGAAAATAATTTACTTCATCTGAGAATTTAATACCCAGGAGTATTTTACACAAACAATCTTGTTTCTCATGATTCGAAGTGACATTGTGCTTGTAAAATAAGCTAGCCTTTGTTCCATTTTGCTGCCAGAAACTCCATTCCAGAGCAATATATTGCTGTGGCAAAGAAATCAACATCATACAGCGATCTCGCACTGTAAGACTCCGTTCACAGTCATTCTACCTCAAAGAAAAGATGGGGAATTACTTTATTTGAAGCAGACACAAAGTAGCTATGAGTACAGAAATCCTAGGCATTTAGGGATGCACTATTAAAAATAATCTGCACTATGATAGCACAAATGTGATACAACTCTACATGCATAGGCCTTACAGCTGTGTAAATCGGGAACTGTTTTGGTTCGTATACCCTGAAGGCTCTCCAGTGGGATACAACCTTTTACAAACTGCACACACACAGAGAAGACACCTTCTGTCCTATGAAGTCTCCCTCTGGGGTAACCACCCAATACTACACTTACAATAACTTTTTTTTTGAAGCTGCTACTTCCCACGATCTGGATGCTTAGGTTCACATCACAAAGCAAGTGAAGCTTCTGGAATAACCCAGCCTTCTGTCGGTATTTATTCATTTATTTTGAATCCATCTCTGTGCACCTGCAAATCCACAGCCATATCTGGTCTTTTTTCTTTGGTGTAGCAGCAAGAGATCACACTGTGCCCTTTGCTCACTGGGGGTTGGGGAGAATCGCTGTGTGATGTTTTTATCTGTTGCATACCTTTACGTGACCTTAGCGCCCAAAAATCTGTGACTTAAGGTACTGGAAAGCGTAATCCTATTTAAAGATGATACACTACATCCTCTGCTATAGAAAAAGACTAAATCATCCTACTTAACACACCTATTTTTCAAGATACATGGCTCAGTACAAAATACACAGGAATAAAAAGCAAAGCGTGAAGTAGGACAGAAAGCCTTCTGCCTCTCTAATTTATCTTTTCTCTAAGACAAGCTTTATGCACAATTGTGCCACATAAACCTTAACCGAGCCGACTGAATAGGCACCAAATGTCTCAGTCATAACTAAATGGAACAGCCCCACGTGCTTTTCTTCCTGGCTCATCTCTTCCTGAATCCTAAAGCAGCCACTAATTTTTTATAGCAGAGTTCAAGTTTAAATATTTCCACTTTTAGCAAAATAAAAGTTCCCCATAAGAATCACCGCAGGTCTTCTCATTATGCAGCTGCAGTAAGCGCACCTCGGAGAGAGCAAGACTGTCATCACAGACAGGTGATCAAGTCTCATACACTCATCGCAAATGTCTACAATGAATAACTGCTAGAAGCAGAACGGGGATTTTTGCAGGCAGAAGGTTTACATGCAAAACATGCAGATGACATGGAAATGAGCTTTTTTGGTTGAAATTACTCTTCTGGGCAATTCCCAATAGAGTAAGTGGAGATTCTCACAGAATCACAGAATCATTAAGGTTGGAAAAGACCTCCAAGGTCATCAAGTCCAACCACCAACCCAACAGCACCATGCCCACTAAACCATGTCCCAAAGTGCCACGTCTACACGTTGTTTGAACACTTCCAGGGATGGCGACTCCACCACCTCCCCGGGCAGCCTGTTCCAATACTTGACCACCCTCAGTAATTTTTCCTAATCTCCAGTCTAAACCTCCCCTGGCACAACTTGAGTCCATTTCCTCTCATCCTATCGCTGGTAACTTGGGAGAAGAGACCCACACCCACCTCGCCACAACCCCCTTTCAGGCAGTTATAGAGAACGATTTTGTTAGAGATGTGTTGGAGAAATTAATATATTATTACCTCCTTCAACCAGTACAATTTCTCTTTACATATTATAGGCAATTAAAGATACCAAAGAAGCCACAAAAAGAAATTATTGATTTTCTGGCAAAAAGCACTATAGCCAGGATGGAATACACTCTAGATCTGATTCTGCTAGAGGAGAGAAAGAAAGCACACACTATTTTCTGTGAATAGCTCAAGAGATCATGGGCACGATCCGCTCCATCCAACCCCCAAAACCTGTGCCCCTGTAAGTGAAGGTCCCCAGTTCAATTTTCTTCACTGAGTGGACTGAACAGTGAGTAGCATTCAGCGTTCCCCAGCAGATGCAGAGAAACACTTTCCAGGTTTCCATCACAGAGGGACTTTGAGCAAAGAGATAACATTTAGAGAAAGTATTGGGCTTCTGTCATTACTGGGGGCCAAAGACACAGACAGACATGTTTTTGCAGAGCTAAATAATTGAAGATTACTCTATGCCTGATGGCTTCTGCTCAAAACACCCCTAAACAGGACTTTACATAGAAATGGATGCAGGACATGACTGCAAGCCCTAACCACAGGTTAGGAACAGGGTGGTAACCTTCCACAAAGTGGCATTAAGAAGCAGTGGAATCACCTCTTAAAACCAGGTCATAATCCTACATGTGCTCTTGTGGCCAAACTGCAGCGTTTTACAATGGTTCACAGTTCATTGCCTCAGTCACATAAATCCAGGCTGCTATTAACTATCAGACACACAGGAAAATATGTAAATGGAAAGTATAGGTAATGAATTCTCTATATATCTCACTTTAAAATACCTGGGCTCTGGGTTTTGACAGTTAGGTAATAGCAGCCACATATTTATACAGAAATACAAAACAGCCCTTTTGTCACTGCTCATCTAGCTGCAGATTTATTGTATTTTTATACACCTTTGTGTATAAAACAGAGTGAAAGTCAAAGCATAAAACCCCAAAGCTTTCTCCCTATCATAGATGCTCTTTATCTAGCACTTTTGTTTGGTTTTGTTTCACATTGCTCACACTGTGCAGCACATAAAAGCAGAACAGGGCGCATCCTTATGTCTCTCCCTTGCACAAAGATTAAGAATCAAGCCTGAAGAAAGCACCATATGGAAGAGAGGCTCGAATATTTTTGCTCTTGAGAATCCAAATTAGTACGTTCAAAAGCAATGAAGACTTATTAAGAGATTGCTTGATGCCAACTGGTTTGTTAACTCCGATGTCATCCTTTGCATGTGAATGATCGCACTTCCTGACCAACTTCCTTACCCTCTGAACAAGACACATCTCATTCACAAGATTTAAAGGGCTGTTATTTAGCAAAAGGTTTATAGGAAACAAATATTGACCTGTCTGCAAAAACTATGAAAATGCTGAACAAAAATGCTGGTGAACTAAGATAGTCATCTTAGGAATGCCAATGAGGAGAAACAAAGCATGGGGGAGGAAAGGCATTAAGGAGCAAATCAATATGTAATTTAAAAATCATTAAGACAGTCACTAGCTGTAATGTACTAATGCTAAACTAGGTGCTCCTAGACAGGTGGTGACTGCCGACGTGGGAGGGCAATACACAACTACAGCAGAAGAAAAATACCTGCAGTACAGTGTTCCCAGCATAACGTTACCTTGTAAACTTGAATAGACTTCAGAGACATTAATATATTTTTGATCCATGGAGACACCAGGAGACCTGAAATGCTTGTACTTCACTAAGTTAAGAATATAAGCATTTAACATCTGGATGAAATAAAACTCCTTTTCTACTCCTTCACTAATGTGGGAAACACACAAATTGGATTCAAATGTCTGCCTTCTTCCTTGCATCATCACTGCCCCTTAACTTCATCCGAAGCGCACACAGCTCAGGGTGTCCTGCGTGTGCAGCGCAGCACGGACAGCACAGATCCGCGTACCCGCAGGCAGCGAGCAGGGGCTACCCCAGCTCAGCCACTGCGGCAGCCCCTGGATGCTGGACTCACCAGGATTTACAACAGCCTTTCTCACAAACTGGAGCAGTCTCAGCGTTCCTCTCTGACTTCGCAGCGGATCCTGCACACCCGCCTCCCAAAGGATGGCGAGCGCATATGAAAATGAAATCCCACGCTTCAAAAACATAACCTGAGCAGCGACGCCTGGGAAGGTCAGCTGCACCCGGAGCTGCTGTGGCAGTTCCAGGACATTTGGAAAATCCTGCCGGAAGGAAGGAGCCAGATACACCGGGATTACAGCTCCTTTCTGCTGGTTGCTGAGAGCAAGGCAGTTGTGAGGAGCTCAGGATGTGGCCCCTTCTCACTCCAGCGAACTACAGCTGCAGCTCATGACTGTTACCATGTTCCCATTAGTACAATGCAACATTACAACGCGTGACAGCCTTGTCTGATTTGAGCATTACCACTAGCTTAAAGGCTTTCTACAGAATAATAGATTTTTTTTGAAAATGTGCTTTGGTAGAAATCTTCTTTTGTAAGAGAAAAATAAAGAGTAAAAACTCTAGTTAATTTTTCATCAGCTATCTCCATACAAACAGAAGCAACTCCAGATGACACTCCAACATATTTGATATGTATATGTTTCCGTGCATATACATATATTTATGCACACATATCTATATCTACCTCAGGCATAATAATTTGTGCAAATGCCCTTTTATCCTCCAAAGGGAACCCTGCTACTGCACCGCAAACCCCGCTGCCTTTAGCCCGCAGGGCACTAGACGGCAGCCCTACCAAGGGGGAGTGAAGCCTCTCCTCTTCCCAACACCCATAAGCATCAACATGTTTTACCCTCTCCCGATTGCCTTCTGGTGAAAACAGGATTATACTTTTTCCACACCTAGCTGCCTAGGTTTTGGATCTTTTGGAGCTTATAAAAATCAGTCTGATTTTTTAATACCTGGTTTTTGTAGTATGTGACCTAATTATAATCAAGTATTGATTATTTATTAAAACAGCTGGAATTCCATGATAGCAAAATCTAATTACTAATCTGCTGAACAGTTCCAGAGGGACAAAGTCCTGTCAAAGAACACCGAAATCAGAGTCTGTTGATTTATCTGGACCACTAAGAGAACCGCCCCATCCAGAAGATTTTCACCATTATCAACAGAGTAGGTATGTAGCGGTGCTTACCTGGGGAGCCTGCATTACAAATACAATTTTGCATGAAGCTTCCTTTTCTTCTTGCCTATCTCCTGAACTGCTAAGCAAAAAGCATCTTGCCATAAAGATTCTAAAAGTCTACGAGGAAATCTTTTACTCTGCTATTTCTGACCTGTTGACAAAATCATTCATTTAAGTTTGCTAGCTTCTTAAATATTGCATTTCCTTGGTTAGCAAATAGTTTCATAAAGTGTTTGTAGGTACATCCATGTGTTTTTACTACCACTTCAGAACTGCGCTCTTTGATTATACCTGCTGGTACCAAGGTTTCTTGTTCACCATCTCCAACTGGAGGTCAACATTCCCTCGCTATAAAAAACAGCGTGACGGAACAGCGTCTGAGCTAATAAATGCATATTAGGCATTTACAGCTCCTTTTGCAGTCTGTCAGCTTTTATCACAAGTGAAATACATAGGGGGGAAAAAAAGTATTGTAAAAGCGATTCCTCCTTCCAGTAACGGTAAATGTACATAATATAATCCCACAAAAGGAGAAAATAAAAAGGTTTAGTTCAAAGCATAGCATATGTCACACACTGAAATTTTCAAACCATCCCAATCTTCTTCTACAACTACAGATATGTATCTGTAATTTTCTGCTGTCATTTTGTTTTGAACATCTGCCACTTAAGTCTATGTGCACATTACCAGAGCTGGTGGCTTCTCATCTGAGCTGCCTCCAAGTGTTCAATAATCCCCTGCTGTCTGGGGACTTCCAAGAGGGATATTCCTCTACTATGTCTGCGCAACTCTCTTCTACAGAAAGGAAAGGGGTGTTTTGGTATCACTGTACTTGAAAATCATTATTCCGCGTGCATTCTTTAACCATAGAAAGATGTCACTCAATGACTTATTTAAAAAAAAAAAAAAACAAACCACCAAGGTATTTTATTACTAAGCCAAATGAAAAATCCTACAGGCCACAAGATACTGTGGCCCTAAGGGCACCCACAGCCCGGCCCCACCTAGGCCCCCCCAACACCCTGCCCCTGGGCCCAGGACCCCGTTTCAGCCCAGTGGGGACCCTCGGTCCTGCTCCAGTGATGCCGCAGGATACCAGGCTCCAGCCTTGCTTCTGGCCCCATCCCCTTTTGCTCCTGGCCGACCTGGGCAGACCCCAGACCGGGTTTCATGCCCTCGCCACCCCTGGGGCTGTCGACGGGGTCCTGGGCCCCCACAGGGACTGCGCCCAGGCTGGGAGGGCACTGCCCACACCGGGTCACGCTTGCTCCCCGCTCATCCCTCCGCGTGGAGCAGCCTCGCTCACGCCGATCGCTCACAACAGTTTTCCATTTCTTCATCTGTTACCTACCAGTTCATGAAAAACACAGGGAAGTGGGAAGTGAACCCTCTGTAACAAGGACCCACAGATCTTTGACCTCTGCCACAAGGCCTTACCTTGCACTTTAACAAAACATTTTTTGGGCCCAAGTGAGCGGGTGCTTTCATTTTGATGCAGCTATGCCTTGCAGCGGGCTCCTGAAGCTCTGCTTAGCTTTAAAGGGAACGCCAAGTGCAGGTTATGACTCTGCAGAAACCTCTCCAGCATGGTGCTCACTGACGTTTGCACTGATGAGACCTTTTCTACCATCATTACACTTCAGCTACAACATCTCTAAGTGCCGTACTTTCTTACCATCCGTTCCTCTGGCCCATGCTAACCGGTAACAGCCATCTAGTGCCCTCCATTTTTTCTGCAACTTCTCCATTTCTGCAAATCCTCATTTGAATATATTTCTATTATTAAGCCCAGTAAGTTTCCAAAGCCTTTCAATACGATGCTCATCAACCTTATTCAGAACAGAACAAATGTACAAATTTAATATTAAAACGCAAATTTCATAAGCTTTCATGTCATAGTGATCTTAAATTACATGATAGTATAAAAATAAGTTTTAAAGCTCTTCTGAAACAAGGTCTCTGGATTTGGAGTCACAGATTCAGCACTGAAACGTCTGAAAATTTGAGCTGTGACTTCAGAAAACCCATTCTCTTACAGGTGAGTTTATTTTTCTGAAAGAAAACCAAAATGTTATTCAACTATAATCCCTTTACTCGAAGATTTTCTTTTCCTCTTCCCTTAAATGTCTACCATGCCATGTATGCATCTACAGCAACATACAACCACAGATCTTTACTTTGAGCCCAGAGTTGATTGAGAGAGAGATAGATATTCATGCACGTGTGTAAACTGTACCTATTCTTTCACTAAGCAAACATGCATGCAAGCCAAGAGGATACAACATTATTCTCCAGGCCTTAATAACCACTAACAATCCCCTAAAGGACTACTGTAGGCAGTTAATAAACTATCTAGAACTGGGACAATAACCAGGCTCTCAAGATTTCAAGCAAGCTCTCATCCTTCAGCTAAAAGACTGGTATTACTAACTCAAATAAGTGATTTGTTGTAATTTACCCAGATAATTCTTCGGAGTGTTTCACAGCAACAGAACATTACACATCCAGGTATATCTAGCCTTTCAAATTGATTGCAAAGGGATTAGAAATGAGTAACTGTACAATGGCTTGAAATCACTGAGGTAAAATAATTCTTTTTAAGATGTTCTCCATTTTGTTTCCTCTGTAATTCATACCTTCATTTCATCAGTCAGTTTCTGTAAGTTATAAGAAGAAGGTGAGCACAGAACAATTTATACTTCCTAGTGTATAAAAGTAATGGGAAAAAAAAAATCTACTTATCACTCCTCTTACTGTTTCTTAGCTTTAAAACTGTTTCTTTTACAAATGCAATAACAAGGTAGTTTTATTATCAATAATCATATATGTGATGTAAAACTACTGTGATTATTTCCACTTCAAATGCCATATGTAAAAGAGTGCCTTCAAAGTTTTGACTTGTGAAAAATGCAGCTTTCTGGGGGCGGGGTGTGTGTGTGTGTGTGTGTGAACTAATCACATGCCATAATACAGAAATATCTAATTTCACCAGATACTGGAGTATCAAGAACTTGAAGTCCCTTCCCATTCTTTATGTAATCACTCGGCCTCTTATAATAAACCATATACCACCCTTAAAGGTATTCTCCTTCAAGGTTCATGCATCTCACCAATACATCCATCCCCCAAGACACGTACCTACGTTTGCAAGCAAACCTTTATTTGTGATCCTACATTTTGATGTGATAAGGTATCATTTTCATTTTATATTTACATTAAGTCCACTGACGTAAGCCACTACTTGAAGACTACTCCTAGCTGTGCCACAAGTATTTGAAATATCTTTTAGATTTACGTATCAACCACAGCAACTAATTTAGAAGGACTGAGGTTAGAGAATCGATCAATATTGAGTAACTCTGAGCAAGTTCAAAATCTTTGTGACGATGCTGAAAAGATAATACGACAAACTGTATGAAGTGGCACTTTGAATTTTGTCTTTAATTGGGTGCAGTGCTGCTTTACACAGGGTTCTTTGAAGCTATACAAAACACAGGTTGTTAACACAGTATAACTGCCTCTTTTTCATATTTAGTGCTCAGCAAGCCCTAAAGTAGCTCATAATATAAATTAAGGGATAATAGTAATAGTGGAATATATGAGGTAATAAATGACTAGCAGATGATTGAACAGATAAGTTGAGACTGAAAAAAAAATCTGTTTACTGGCACCATAGTCCAATTCCATGCTCATTATTCCATTAGTGCCACTACGAAAGAGATAAATAAGCAGTTACATTTTGGAGGCAATACAACTCATTTTTTTAACCTTCATATAAGTTACGTGCTGCTTGCTGTGCTGGACCGCCCTGTTATTCTTTAAAGGGGAAATGGTTTTCATCACATTTTAGAAAGGAAGAATTAACTTCATGGATGTAAATTTATCGAAAAAAAGTAACTTAATTTTTATTTTAGAAATATTAGAAACTGATGACATGTGTTTGACCTTTACTGATTCACTACTGTATTTTATCATCCATGTATTTACATGTACATTACCTGTATAATTCCTGGCAGAAAATTTTCATTATTACTGTAATTAAATCTCACTATAACATGAAATCCGACCATAACGAAGCGATGATGTATTACTGCTCATCTGCTCATTAGAAACAAGACTTGAGTGAATTTCTAGTAAATACCTGCAGGAAAAGAAAGCAGTGGCAGCTACCCATACGCATGGCTATTTAAACATCTGGTGAAGCAGGGTTTGAACCAAAATGCCCCTGTTCCCCTTCCCTAATGACAACCTGTGGATCCCTTTTCTCCCATTGTCTCCTAGTAATAATTTAAGCATTTTATAGAGACCAAAGCCACTCGCAGCAGTACAGTAAATGTGCTCTGTGAGAGGAGAGGGTCCCGCTACAACATTTTATGCCACTGTCTCAAATGCTGGGTTCCTTCATACTTTCTCCAACACACCTGTATTTTCTTCGCTGTACTGTTGGCTCTGATTGGTTTGAGAGGGTGGTTCACCCCCAAACATGCAGCTTCTTCTAACCTTCTCACTCTATCTAGAAAAGCCAACAAATTATATTTTTCCTTGTTCTAATTCAAAGTTTAGGTTGTCAGAGGAACCAACGAGCGTTCTTGTCTACGCAGGTTGGAGTTCTGCACTGCTATGGCATTGTTACAACCAAGATCATGCCATTTGCTTCCAACTTGAATATGAAAGACCTCAAGAACAGTCATGTTGATGGAAGGACCATGCAGAGCAACCGTGCCAGAGATAATGATTTATCTGTTACATATTTTTGCATTGTTGGCTTGTTTCTTTTATGCAAAGTTCCCTATGAAGGGAAGACGTAGCATAATGATTATGAAAGATTCAAATGCACCCCCAAAATAAGTACCAATCAATGCATATGATGCATCATCTAAAGCATCCGATGCTGACTTCTAACGTCTCAATGGCATACTTCTCTTGAAAAAAATTGTTTGAGTGTTGCAGTTCATGTACTCTCTGACGACAGCATTATGTTCATGGGTAAAGTCAGTTTTTGCTAAATCTGGAAATTCATTGTATAATGTTATCACAGTCCACTGGAATTAAAGCGTGGTGGAAATTATATGAAATATTTGGTAGGCAGCCTTGTAATACGGCGTTGCTAGGAACGTACAGGTCTGCTTCAGTCAGAGCTAATGGCTTCATTACACTACTTGAAAAACTGAAAACACATTCAAGAACACAGAAGGAGGAGAAAAAGCAGTTATAACAAACAAAAGAGAGACGTAAAGTAATGCAAAAATAATGCTAATAATAATAATAATGATAAGGGGAGGTCACAGCATAAAATATGCAAGTACCTTACAGGCCCCATGATACAGAAATTCTCATAATACGTATTTAGGAACACATTACTCGTTTAACAGCAATATAAACTAGAAAAAAGTTAGTTCTGTTTCTGTTAAGAAGCTCTATTACCATAGTAATTGTTTCCAAATGCTAAATCCTAATAATAAGCACACCATTTGAACAGTAATGATTTCGCTTCTTCTAATACTGGGGAACGTTTATATTGCGAGGGGATGCTTGTGCAAACTGTAATATGCACTACAGGCACTCTTCGCAAACAATTCAGCCATCAAGACACCGAGCGAAGGCAACTCTCTGCCATTCTTGTGGTGAGGGAAATGATGCCTTGACAGTGGCAAACCGCTGAAAAATAGCACGCAAATTGTTCCTTGGAGTTGCTAATCTTTTTATCCCTTAAACTCTGTTTTCAAGACTGATAAAATTTGCTATGTCTAACCTGTATAATTATATACACATATAAAAAAAGAGATATAAAATAAAAAGTTATGTGTTCTTGATTACAGATCAGTTTACAATCACCAATTATTCTGGATGAACACTTGTGCAATCTCCCATGCCATCCCAAGACAAGGTGACTCATTACTGCTTTCAGGTTAAGGTGAAAAGTTATGAAAGCAGAGAGAGGAATCTGAGTACTAGGGAAAAAAGAAAAATCTCAGTCTGAGGTGGTTTGCGTTTTTCTGGCAAGAAGAAATCAATGCCACTTATCCTACTCCTCCTCAGTAATACTAGAAAGGATGCAACAATTTACTAATTTACCTTGGGCTTTCTTCGAAGAAAGAGTCAAGACACCCACACAACGTAAAGGGCGTTTGGCTGCAGCAGTGGCCAATAATGTATTTCAGTACTGACACGCAGGTAACAGATTATTTTTTCTGCAGTGAGTATTCTCCTATGCAATCTGTGTTTTGATCAAGTTCAGGGAAGGTTCAGACAAACTATTTGTAACTTGTTATGCCAAAGGCTGAAAGCCAGTCTAAAGAAAGTCCCTGTGTGTATCTCCACCTCCCCCAAGCCACAAAGACCAGTGTGATTATGGGTATACTGCACTGCTGCTCATTCAGTTTTATATCACATAAATGATAGATGAAAGCATCAGATGCTGTCTATAGTCGGTTAACAGAATCCTATTACACAGTAAAAATTACAATGCTTTCGGTTAAGAGCTGGACTGTGAAAAATGACAAACGTTAACAGAGCAGCACAAGCCCAAAAGGACTTGGAGACCTCTGTAATACAAATAACGCTCTGAGGTTGTAGAGACTGAATCCCTAATGGTTACATGAATTCCCTGCTTGGACCCTCTATTGCCTTAATGCTTGCTTCTGGTTTTCTCTAGTTCAGTTTTGTGTTACTAAAGACTGCCATCAGCACAGCTGTTACATTAGGGCCTACAGGGTACCTGCACTTGCTTTAGTTCCTATGTGGAGTCACCAACGCTGTATTAAAATAATTACACAAATACCATCTTCTAAGTAAAGTAAAAGCACATTTACTGCTAAGAAGAATCAGACACATCCAGTTCCTGGTCCCAGAGCAGGAGCAAAAGACAGGCTGAAAGGGAACAACTCCTCCAGAGCCATGCAGAAGCAGCCTGTCTATCCCTGAACACAGGCTCTGGTTTGGCAGATGGTCTGGCAAAAATCGTGAGTTTCAGAACCCCTTCAATTCCCGGTGCAGACATCTTCATTGGTCAGCAAACCATTACAAATGACTCCAACGAAACAGTGAACGTGCTCATTAGGAGTTACCTACTTAGCTATGCCCTAAAGCAGCAGCTCAGACCGTGGTGAAGATTGCAGAGGAATAAAAGCCTGGACTGGAATCGGGCAATACGCTGCGCGTGAGGCTCTAGACAGCGACGTAACACATGTCATTTACACCATCATGAATTCAAGACCTAGGGCTGGATTCAGTGCCCTGTAAACACCCCCACTGAGCTGCTGGACAGAAATCGGTTCCCTCAGCCACCTTACCAGGATGTGCTGACCTTGGCCCTGTACAAGGCATACACCACCTCTATCACAGAATCACAGAACAGTTTGGGTTGGAAGGGACCTTTAAAGGCCATCTGGTCCGACACCCCCACACACACTGAGCAGGGGCATCTTCAGCTATATCAAGGTTGCTCAGGCCCCGCTACAATGTCTGCCCCTATCTTTCCTGTAGGCCCCTTTCAGCACTGGGAGGCTGCAGTAAGGTCTCCCCGGAGCCTTCTCTCCTCCAGGCTGAACACCCCCAGCTCTCTCAGCGCGTCCCTGAAGGGAACTTCAGTGCCTTGCCCGCTCTGTGTAGATCAGGACTTTTCACCCCCAAAGGCACACCAGCTCTCCCCCTTCAGAACAAGGGGAAACATGAATCTTCTCCATTAAGAACAAAGCCAAACTGCATTGCAATGCACTTTATTACTTCTGTATTTCCTTTCACAACCAAGGCCTGCTCTTCTCCTTGTTCTCACTTGGCTTCCAAGACTCTCTACCCCTCTCCTGCTGCCCTGTCTCCTGACTTGACCGTTCGAGGCGTCCCCCTGTGGATCCTTCTCATCTCACACAGGGGTAGCACAAGGCTCTGATAGCAGTCTCCACCTCCACGCCCCCTTAAATTTTCTGTCCGCAAAGTTCATCTATGAGCTCAAATGAAACCATTCTATTTCAGACATCTCGTGTGACCAAGGTTTTAAATTTCTACCATGTGACATTAAGTGACATCTGTCCAACAAAATGAAACATTAAAAACGTTTTTTCCACAAGGCCTTCCCCATTCTCCCAACTGCTACTCAAAGACTACTGTTCCACCTGTCACTCCAGGCTGGAACCTAAGCATGATCTTAATCTCAACAATATATATAATACTTAATTATGTCCACTGATCTGTTGTAAAAGTCAGCCTGCCACCAAGTATGACACTTAGAAAATAAATGGAAGAAATTATTTTCTCATTTAAAATACAAGCTGCTTGTCCTCACTTTCAGGCCCTGTTCTGTCCCCAGCCTAAGACCTTTTACTGCAGAAATTGCTACTCCTGGCTCCAGCCCAGTATTCCAGCCTCTCACGTACTGCCTTTCCAAACAAGTATCATCAATGCTCCCTTTTTGTTGCTCATGTGTGGGAAGACTTTCCAGGAAAGCAAGAAACCTGTTTTTTGATCCTACTAACCCCCTTCTGAAGTTCCCTATTCCCACATCACCTCCTTTGACAGTACACTACCTGCTGTTACACTAAGGCCACCAAGTTGAACTGTATTGCTTCTCTGTACCCCGTCATTAAAGAATACAATACAAATGCACACTCGCACAGCTGGGTCAGCCCTATGATGCAAACTACAGCTCTTCTCTGAATACAGCCCTATTTGAAAACAAGTACCTTTAAAAAACCCAACAAAAATCCCCAAACCCAAACACTTAAACTCTTTCAAAATTTCACTGTTCTGGGAAAGAGGTTCTTTTTAAAAAAAAAACAACCCAGGTTTGAGCAACTTCCTCCTTGAAAGTAAAACATCAAAGGCTCAGGGAATGACGTCAAAAGCTACGTTTTCTTTGACTGACTTGGAAACTGCTGGGGAAGAGCGCAGACTATTAGGAAACAGGTAACCTGCATCTCAGTCTGAGAAATTTTGCAGAGACGGAGAGCTTATTGTAGAAATCGTCTTATGTTGTCATCAAAGCTAATAATCAGAGACATTTACTGTCCCTAAAATAATTCTGAGCTCAGTAGAGACTGGTAAACAGAATTACTCAAAATCATGTGGCAGTTCATAGCATCTGCAGATACCCAGTAAGCTGAACCCGAGACTGATTCATATATGCTAAATACTTTCCGCAGACTTACATTTAAAATGAAGTTGCCAGATATGAAGTTCACATTTGTGAGCTATGCTTTTGTTCCCGCTACAATTTTTGCTTCGAAGCTAAAATACAAGTAATTAAACTCTCTTCTCTCCCACAGCTCATGGCTCTCCACTGACAAAGTCAACAAAAATGAAGCAACTGCTGCGAAGGACTCAACTGACTGGCTCCAGAACTGCACCTTTGTAAATGCAAGGAAGCATGATTTAGAGCATCTAAAATATCCTCTCCTCTTGGACATGAGTACATCAACCAAATTAAGATGGGTAAGTGCTAATGTTTCAGCTACAAATGCTTTTCATTTGTGGATCATTACCAAACAGAGTATCATTATCTCCATATTACTGGTGAGATAACTGAAACCCGGAGGTGACGCTGTAACTCACTGCATAAGACCATTAAACAAGCCTGTTTCTTTGCAGCTCTGTATTTGCAAGCAGCACGATCTGAAATATAGGATGTGGTGTGCCACATCAGCACTCAATATACCCGAATGGTTCATAAAATTACAATTTATGAGAGCTTTAACTGAAACGTGATGGTGTCATTTTTGCAAACAATTCCATTAGGTACTTATTTCAACCTTTCAGGGATTCTAAAGGACTAAACATCTAGATATATGTCAGGCAGTCTTGTACTTCATAAATCTGCGATCCAAGATTTAACTATGTAATTGCATATAGCAAAGTAATTATAGCTGTTATAAAGTGTATCTTTAACCGAATGAGTTGCTGTCAGAAAAAGGCAGTAGCTTCCTACAAGTGAGAAAGCAGGAAGGCAGACATACTGCTAGCATGCTCTGGTGTTTCAGCATGACACTTGTAAGGGCTGATGAAGTATTTTGTGACAAATAGGAGAGGATGCTATTGACTGACAAGTTAGTCCTCTTACCTTTACTCTCACTGTGACAGTAGCAAGACCAGGAGGCATAGTGCCCTTACTATCAAAGGCTTCCACAAGAAAGGTGAAGGTTGCTTCTGTGTCAGAGAATGATTCATAATCCAAGGACTTCAGAAGCGATAACTCGCCTGTATACTTGTTCAGTGCAAAATACTGTAGCGCTTCCTGTGTCCGTATTCGATAGTTAACATCAGAACCAAGATCAACATCCTTCGCCTAGAACACGCCATACAGGGGGGAAAAAAAAATTACTTCAAACAAAAACCATTTTCACAAAAAATCCCTACTAAAGAACATAAAAAAGCAAACTACTGCAAAAAACTTTAGTTTCATTATATTATTCTTATAGTATTGGATGTACTTAATACTATTGCACAAACACGAGGAAACAAATCCGCTTAAGGTTATAAAAACCCAAAGATACCTGCCACAGGAGACAAGCACAGTATTCTGGGCAAAAGTCACTGGAAGCTCAGCCTGTTCTTGTTCGCTTCCTGGGCAGCTGCTCTGGGCCACTGCCAAGGAGAGGATGCTGAGCTAAGCATATGTTTGATCTCACCCCCGTATGGCAGCACGGATGTTTTTGTTTCATCCCAGTATTTAGACAAAGAATATTAATTTCCCTCAGGACAAGGAGTATTATGAGATTGCTTTAGCTGTAATTTGACATCAGATTTATCCGCAATCAGGTTCAGAGAAAACCATTCTTGCTGAAACTGTCTCAGGACAGATTCTAGTTATTAAAGGATGCTGACCAAAACTTCAGGAGGATACACAGACTGCTTGTGCGAAGCGACTCTCAGCTGTCTTTAGAGTTCTAGCTCGTCCTCGAACAATTAACTCTCACTTGTCTGAGTAACTTTTATAGTCAGTGGACAGAAAACAACACCTACAGGTGTTCACTTCACTTTACTCCAGCTATCGTAGATGATGATCTTGGTACTGGATGATTTGCTTCTGGAAGCAACTATTTATCTCCATTAACTATAATGTGAGGTTAGTCATCTAGGTTTGACTCAAAAGTCTGAATCAGTTGACATAAAGCTCTCTTGCTACTAATGTAAACAGGTAGAAGCAAGATGATGAGCTTTCAAGAACAAATCAAAAGCACTCTAAGTGTGTAAAACAATATCCCAAGAAATTACAACAGCAGCGTGGGTTTTGTCGTTTCTTTGGTTTTTTTTAATAGCTCTTATTTCTAAAGGAACCTCAGCATCGAGGTATTTTTATGTACCTGTCATGCATTTTTCAGTCTGTTCAGTGTCATAACTTCCTCCACACCAGTTTGCAATCTTTTACTGCCATCTCACTGACAAGTTCATGAAGAGCATGCTTAGTATTGCGGAACATTTACAAAACACTGTCTTCACTCCATAATGCTTTCTTACCTCTATTTGCAGGAAGACAGTCCCTGGTGGTAGATTTTCTGGCACGCAGACAGTGTAGGAAGCATTAGTAAAAACAGGGCTGTTGTCATCAATATCCAGCACCTTGATCGCTAAAGTTAATGTTGAATGGCGGGGGTCCACAGCTCCGTCTGTTGCTTCAACAATAAGTTCGTAATAGTCCCGTACTTCTCTGTTCAGTTTAACTGCTGTATAAATGCTACCGTTTGACGTGATTCGGAAAAGATTGTTGAAGTTTGCCAAACTGTAATGAACTTGACCATTAACACCAGCGTCTGGGTCTGTAGCCTAAAGAAACAGAAAAAAGAATGATGTTTTAATGCACATTTTAAATACAAGGCGTAACAAGGTAAGCTAGGGTGCTATTCTACAGGGCTTGTGTGGCTACTCAGCATTTCTTGCTTACAGCAGCTTGCCTCTCTCTGGTATTTTGCTGAAGACAAAATATCACACAGAAACAATTCTCTTAATTTGCAGTGACAGAAGCTAGGTTTACTGGATCCCAACTGGATTTTGAGAGAAAATACGCATTTACTTGTTCAGCCTTGGACAACGGGGCATGTAAGCAGAAGGCAAACTAGATGCTTTTAAAGTCAACCCCTCAGGTACTTCTAATGCTGAAGTATCTTCAGCGTTAGGTGGTGTCTGAGGGGAATTTTTATTTTACACTGTGTCGTGGTTAGCCCCAGCTGGCAACTAAGCACTCCGCAGCCGCTCACTCACTCCCCCTCCCGCAGTGGGACGGGGGAGAGAATTAGAAAAAAAAAACCTCGTGGGTTGTGATAGACACAGTTTCACAGGACAGAAAGAGAGAAAGAAACAAGAATAATCACAACAATGGAATGTACAAGAACAAGTGATGCCCAATACAGTGATTGCTCACCGCCCCGCGATTGACAGCCCGTCCCCGAGCAGCGATTCCCGCCCCCCGGCCAACTCCAGTTGATGTGCTGGGCATGACGGCGGATGGTAGGGAATATCTCTTTGGCCAGTCTGGGTCAGCTGTCCCGGCTGTGTCCCCTCCCAGCTCCCCGTGCACCCCCAGCCTACTCGCTGGCAGGCCAGCACAAGAAGCTGGACTGTCCTTGACTGCTCAGCAACAACCCAAAACATCAGCACATTATCAACAGTTTCTCATCCCAAATCCAAAACACAGTCTTGCACTGGCTTCTGCGAAGAAAACCAGCTCTATCCTGGCTGAAACCAGGACGCACTGTTTGATTTAGGTGTTTCATTGCTGCTCAAATCCTTACAGAGTACATGCTTAGATGAAAGACAGATGCAGTCAGCAAATAGCTAGAATGGAGACATTAGTCAGAAATTTTCATTTCACTTAACATGTTTGTCACATTCAGAGATTTTTTCATCATTTCTCTCTGAAAAACTACTTAACTTTCTATAGTTTGTTTATCGTGCTCTTCAAAACCAAATGTTATCACATTTCATCCTTATTCTGCACTCACAAGAGGCAGATAATTGCAATAGAAAACTGTTGAGATGTTGTTCAGTTCGTATCGTTGTTCTCACAAACTAAACTAAATCTTAAATTTCGGTACCAGCCAAATCATTTCTACTATTACGTAACTGCCCTTATAGGGATGGACAAACCTCATATGTTTTCCCTAGAGCTACCAGGTCCTCAACACAGTCTGAATGCTGACCTCTTATTCTTTCTCCTCTTAATTAAACTATGGCTTTACAAACAACGTTATGTACATTAAACAAAGGGCATTCTGTAAACAAGGTATTTTCATTTATTTGACTTTATAAATGAGGCTACAGGCATCTGGGAAGATCGTAAGAGATTTTCATGTTTTGTCATCAGAACAATTGTCAGGAAGTTTCCATGAATGTTTAATTCCAGTGAAGGTATTCATTGTAAGGCTTTGTAATGAAACCATTTATCTTCCTAGAAATCAATTAAAAGTTAATTAAAATTGTTAATAAGAAAAATTTCACTGTGCTTTTCCCTGCGCTACAGCAATGCGCTAAGCAGTAATGGCTACAACTTCATAATGACCTGGTATGTCTATGGATAACAAATCCTTTTCATCGACATCTTTCAATGTATGGTTGATTTCCTTGGTTTACAATCAATTCTATTTCCTCCATAGTAGTAACTGATTTGGGGGAGAAGGACCCAAATGACATACTGGAAAACCATCAGAAAGCTACTCAAGGAGAAACGTTTCAAGTATACACTAACAGACACTTAGCCCTACTCAAGAAAAGCAAAGTATAGGGAATGCAGAGTAAGTTGCAGAGCTTCTGGGTAAGACACTAACAGCAAGATTCACCTTCGTAAGACTTAATCTCCAACATGTGCATGAGGTCAGTCCTCATACTTAGCCTCTAATTTAAGCCAAAGCCATATTATAGCAATTAAACTGATACTAAACACCCAGACTTAAAAACCAAACACCGCCGCCCCACTCTCTAAGAGTAAGCTGAAATACTACTATCCTTGGAAACTACGAGAATAAACCAGGCAACACTTCTATTTAAGATTAATTTGGAAGTACATTTTTGAATAGACAAACTTATTTTTTAGGAAAGTAAATTAAAATTACTTTCAAATATATGGCAGGCTTTGCAATTTGGTTCCTAAGAACATGACTATGTATGCTGTAAACTCATTTGTGTACATCCTTGGGCATAAACATCTTTTCCACATTCTGCAGGACTGATTTGTTTACGCACTGAGTAGCAAGCAAATCATCACTATTAAATCCAATTAAACTAATTGTTATAGTACCACCGTAACCCTGGTGAGAAGTCAGCCAGAGACATGTGAAGACAAACATTAGCTCTGTGCATTTTTACATATCTTAGTCCTGTGCTTCCACAGCACAGAGCAAATTCAAATTTCAGAAGAATGCTCTGACTGAATCCTCAAACAGAAGTTCGCTGCACTTTGTCCACTAAAATTTCTATCATATGGACTCTCTGATTATCTATTAGATTAAAAAAAGTCAGCTTTTCTCCAAGCTTCCTGCTTTATCTGTGGTGTTACACCAGCGACGACTACTGCCTATTTACAAAGCCACCATCCCATTGCTTGGGCAGCGCTTTGTGTTCCCCATCTTTAGAATCACAGAATCATTAAGGCTGGAAAA
>NW_010551562.1:0-3902 GCF_000687285.1 Phaethon lepturus
CGCCAGCTCCATCCCAGCGCAGGCCAGCGAGCTCGGCTTGCTCTAAGGGGAGCTGTGATTTAATACCGTCGTTCGCAAGCCATTTTCTCGGAGCGCAGCGTGCGATTTGTACCAGCGGTCACGGCTCCAGACAAGCGCAGCACCGCTAGCGCACGCTGCATCGTACGAGGAACAGGGCAGTTGCTGTTGTGTTCAGCCCTGTTTAGCCACTTTAAATGCATTTAGTCAAAATCTTCTGGCGTCTTCGAGACCTCTGGCCTGATTCTCATTTTACACTGGATGCATTGAATGCTACTATTGACTGGACATGAGTAATAACTGCTTGGATACTCTTTTATTTAAAAATATCAGAGCTCATAAAGCAGTTTCCAGAGCAGGTTGTTGCAAAAGAAATTATTTCAGAACGTGTAAATAATAAAATAATTTCTTGTTCTCTGACCACTGAAGTAATTTTGTTCAATCAAATCCATGAAGAACTTGTACTGCAGAGAACCCAGCTGGGTCCTGTACAGCTTTCCACTTCTCTCTTTAGAGTAATACGTCATTGAAGATAATAAGAAAATAAGCAGAGATTTTAGGTCTAATGATAATAGTTCCATTTGAAAAAGCAGGAATTAAATCAAAGCTGAATAAATGGAAAAGAATTAAATTCATGCTAGACATGAAAAAAAAATGCACTGCAAACAATGAGGTGTATTTTAAAAAGTCACTGTTTTGTTAATAATACTTTCCACCTCCTTCCCTTGATCTTTCGATGACAAGCCTGGCAGAGGCACTCTATCAGACGCTGAAGCAATTTAGCTGCTGTCATATGCCTTTCTTGATATACACGTATTAGTCACACAGCCGTTTTATGTTCTTTAGCATATTTTAGTATATAATTAAAAATGTGGCTGTCTGCTACTAAGCAACCAAGCATGTTAGGGGTTGATTGTATTCTGTCACCCACAGCAGAAGGGAGGGCAAAAAATAATAATCATGTGTTCACTTTTCAGTCTTAATTGTGCTCCAGCTCCTTTGATATGTTGTTACACACACGCACCGGCTCCTGAAGATGGAGGCAAAACCAACACGTGGGAACGGCTGGCAGGTGACCCGCAGCCACGTCACTGTCACCGATAGCACCTCAGCCGCAGGTGTGGGGCTTGTAGTGTGTACGTGGGGTTTTGTGTCTCTTCTGGGGTCAGTTTGGCTGGACCTGCTAAGCTGCTGCTGGGCTTTTCACGGGGCTGGAGCACTAAATGCATTTGGGCTCCCTGGACATTTAAAATAAGCAACTCAAGTTGGTGTTTGTCTCGCTCCTCTTCCATGTAGGTAGACAGGAGTAGGACTCCTGCACTGATGGGCACTGACTGTTGGGCAGCCAATAATCCAGCGCTTCATTCATTTCTAGATGATCTGTTGTGAAAAATGGCCCATCCGGCTCCTGGAGCGGAGGAAAACCGGTCGCAAGCGTACCCAGGTGATCACCCTAAACTCTGGGAGAGGAGCACTGGAGCAGCACGTCTCCGGTCCCAGATCATGTCCAAGAGGTGGCCAGCACCAGGTGGGGCAGAGACAACACCCCCTCCCTCCCAGAGGTCCCTCGCACACCGTCCCTCCGCATGGCTGTCCTCAGGGCTCTCTCACGCTCCTAGAAAGTTCACATCCTCATCTAGTCTTGTGTTGCACCGTCCCCTTCTGTTCTAGTGAAAGGCTGCTGACAGCTTCCGCGCGAGCAGGAGCAATGCTCTCCCTGCTCGGTGGCTGCTGTCAGGAGCCAACTGGATGAACCTGTGTTTGACGGTCTGGAAAAAGGACAAAATTTCATTGATAGCCACAGGCTTATTTAACTCGAGGCATTAGGGGATTATTCCTATGGGATGATGTGGCTCTGAGGATGTGCTCTTCCGCCGTTTGGTGCAGGACTCTGTGAGAGGTCTGGTTGGTAAGGTGGCACCACCTGTGTGAAAGCCCATCCTGGAGCTAGAGAAATGCGTGGCTCTGGAGAAGGGCCAGGGAAGTCTTTTGTGTGCTTTGAGGCACACATTCTCAAGAGGCTCAAGAGGAAAAGAGATTTATTATGTCAGCTCTGTTCCTCACCTCTCCAGTGTCTCCCTGTCTCTCGAGCAGGTGCAAGTGTACACAGGCGTGCACTGTGTGGAGCAATGGAATCGTTATTTTTAAAGTTTTCCACTTTTAATAGCTTTTATTACTTCAGCAAAACAGAAGCCAGCACATCAGCACAAACTGGTATGACATAAGGAAAAAAAAATGCTGTAAATAATTCAAAGGCTGTTTGTTGATTATGATTCCTTTGATTCAACCTCCAGGGAGAAGGATGACATTGCCTTTACATTTTTCACAGTCAGCATCCGATAGATCTGCTCTGAGTCTGCCGGGATCCTGAGGCAGGACACTGAGGCTGCTTGCAGATGATAAACCCTCTTGGAATCCCTGATTTCTCTTGGTTTTCCCCAGTTGACCTTATCTACGGGGCAGGCACCGCGACAGGGAAGGAGCCCCAGCCAGCCAGCTACGAGGAGGCCCGTGGCAGATGCTCCACGGGGATGCCCGGGGGGTTCTGCGGTACAGCCTGGAGCTCAGCTTTGTTCAGAGGCAACGCTGGGGCGAGTCGTACCGTATTTGTCACGCCGGTGGCTTGCAGGGGTTACGCAGTAAAACCACCGCTATACGTGAGTCTTGCCCGTGGTTGATGAGCCAGATACACCTACTGACTTCAGGGGTCCAGCAATGCGCAACGGTGGGGTGACACTGTGCAAGGCCATGGCAGCCCCCAGGTTGGATTAACCAAATGAAAGAATAAATGCCACTCACTTTCCCCCAAAGGAGACAGCTTGCTATGAACTACGCTATGGGCACTTGGTGGTGATCGCTTCTTGAGCACTACACGGGTCTAATGAATTCCCTTTCAAACAGAGCAGTTGAAAGAGGTAGATCAGGTCAGATGCCAATGTTATTCTTGTTCCGCGCAGCTCTGATATGTACGTGATTTCACGGGTGCTGCTGTGTTATTCTTGTTTAAAATTCAGTCCTGCCCACTAATTTACAACGTTGAACTCCACACGTGGGGCAGGACCGTCGTCCCGGGCTCGCAGCTCTCAGAGAGCAGCCGACTCTTCTCCCAGCACTGTCTTGCAGTCCCTGACCCACAGCTTGTACGCCCTTTCCAGGGTCTCTTCACTAGTGTCATTGAATATCTCTGTAAAATAAGACTTGTAGTTAATCGGACACTCAGGGAAGCTTTTCCTGCTTGCGTACCCTAATTCACTAAGGGGGAGAGTAGCTCCTCCAAACAGCTTATGAGAGAGAGTTTTCTTGTGAACGTGTAGAGACTGAGCTGGATGGAAATAGTCTAGCTGGAGACCGATGCAAGAGATCACAACCTGGTCCCATCCATTGCTTCGATGTTAGGGGTTGTGGTTTGTTTGGGTTTTTTTAAAATGTCTCGTAAGTGATAATGTTTCACCCCAGATATCGAACAGATACAATTTAGTTTTCAGGTATTAGTTCTAGGCGCAGTAGGATGTTAAATTCCTTTTGCCAAGGGTTATTTAACAAATATTTTCAAGTGTAACAAAGGAATTGCTTTTCCCTTATGACATTGTTGGTTTATCTACCAGAGCACTGAGTTTAGGCTGTTGATTTGCAAACACGTTTGCAAAGTGAATCGGTCAATCATAATGCGATTAATTAGCCCTCGGTCGTTAACTGAGTTCTGGCGGTTACACACGAGAGAGGGATCCTGTCTCTTGGCAGCTTTACTGAGGTGTTAGGACAAGCACAAGTAAAACCAGAAACGCACAACTGCAGAACTACGGGGCACGTTTTCCAGCACGGCAGCGTGCCGGCATGGCGGCTGCCCCCCACGCGCCCACTCCCGGGGCCTCCCTGGCGTCCCT
>NW_010551563.1:0-9157 GCF_000687285.1 Phaethon lepturus
GCTGGGCAGGGGTCTCTGAGCTTCTGACGTGCCTGCTGGCTTCCATCACCTCTCCTGCTCACCGTCATTATAATTCTTATTTCAGGTGCCGAGTTCAAGTTTGTCAGGTTGTGGTGCCGGAAAGCATCCAAGTGTCAATTCTAGTTTTCTAGTTTTTTGTCTGTGTGCCCTTTGCTCTGCAGAAATGAAGAGTTTCAGCTCATGCTTATTTCCCAAATACTTGCTCTTAAAATGTCTCAGGGAGCAGTTCTCGGATGAGTCCATCTTGGATCTCCTTTCCCCCAGCAGAAGAGGAGAGCAGAACAGTTAACCTCGTGTAGCAAACAGATGAGAGGGAGGACTGTAACTGCTCCTAGTTTCAGGCTTATTGTTTTCATGATGTCACCGTTGGTCTACACGCTAAACTCCAGAAAGGAGATATTTCATAAGACTTGATACAAATCCTCCACTGCTTGTGCTTTTATTGTTAGTACTTCAAAGTGCTGTGGGCAGTGCAAACCTCCTCCTTCTCAAAAAAAGAAAACCAAAACCAAGACTAAATCCAGGAATTGAATTCCTGTTCAATTTCTGAGCCTCTTTTCACTTTTCCAAAGGTTGAAGTACCAGCATTACAATTTTTGAAATCTCTCTTAGCAAAACTCTTATGTCTGAAGAATAGTCTGTTTCTTCTTCCATTGAAAGTAGTAGTTTAAATACACCTAACTGCTGGCTCCAATATTTTGCCTTGTGCTTTTGGGATAAATGACTGGACTAATACTTATTCTTAGCCTGGCCCCTCTCAGCATGTGTGATATTTGCACCATTACTTCTTTCCAGACTTCAGTCTTCTACATGTGATATGCTGAACTCAAGAGAGAGCATTTTCTGCTCTCGGCTACCAAAGCGGCAAAGGCCAGGCATGGCAGATTTCTGTTCCACGCCAATTTAGTAGGCAGAGACCAAAATTGACCCTTTTGTCATGGGAAGCTCTTGAGCACATTAAGTCTGGCTGCTGTTGCATTCTCTGCTCTGTAGAGAATTATTGTAACGCTGAACTTCAGAGACTTTTCTTTCTTTGCAGAAAAAGTTAGAAAACCTGAAGAGTCTAGATCTTTTCAATTGCGAGGTAACCAACTTGAACGATTACAGAGAAAACGTATTCAAGCTCCTCCCGCAACTCACATACCTCGATGGCTATGATCGGGATGACAAAGAAGCACCAGACTCTGATGCAGAGGGCTACGTGGAGGGCTTAGACGACGAGGAGGAAGATGAAGATGGTATGTGAATTGTGCTACTTAGTGTACGTAAGTTAAAAGGTCGATATGCTGCCTAGTACATTTTGCTTCCAGCTCTGACTTGTTGGCAAGAGAAGGGTGTTCTCAGCAGCTCCTTCCTGACTGATGTAAAGGAGAAGTACCTCAGTGTCCTCTGAAGGAACGAGGGGAAAGGAGATGGGCAGGGCCTGAAAGAGCTACTTTCTCAGTCTTATCTCTAGTGAAAGATCGGGATGACAAAGAAGCACCGGACTCTGATGCAGAGGGCTACGTGGAGGGCTTAGACGACGAGGAGGAAGATGAAGATGGTATGTGAATTTGGGCTACTTGGTGTATGTAAGTTGAAAGATTGATACGCTGCGTGGTACGTTTGCTTCCAGCTCTGACTTGTTGCCAGGAGAAGGGTATCTTCACCAGCTCCTTCCGACTGATGTAACGCGGAATTATCTCAGTGTCCTCTGAAGGAAAGAGGGGAGAGGAGATGGGCAGGGCCTGAAAGAGTGACTTTCTCAGTCTTATCTGTAGTGCAAGGTGGGGAGTGAAAGGGTGGTAGAATAAAGGGACCAGGAGGAGGAGTAAGACACTGAAAGAGTTCAGGGAACAGTACACCCCAGGGGACGAGGATGTAAGGCAGAAATGGGTAAGAAAGGATGGCGTGCACACACTGCAGTTTTCCAGGAACAGTACCATCAGGGAAGTATGAGCAGTTGTGTAGAGCCTGATGGAGAAGTGTAGGGTTGAGAGCCATATTGGGCATAGAAAAAAGAAGCTGAGTCAAGGAATTAAGAAGCCAGGGCATTAATAGGAGTTTGTAGCTGCTCCATGAGGACAAAATGAACTAGCTGAGATCAAGCAGAAGAGAGGAGAGTGTATCTATCGAAGTCTGCCTGGGGCAAGCTCTGTGAAAGGCACTAATGAAGCAGCAAGCAACTTTTTAATGTTAAGGAAATGCACGGTGGGTCCTACTGTGCTGTAGGTGCTGTGCTGCCTCCCCAGCAGACTGCACTCTGAGGCATCAGTGTACCGGTCGGATGAGTATCCGGCTGAGTTTGGGGAATTTGCTAGACTCTTTAAACCCAGACGCACAGCAAAAGCAGAATAGCTGGACTAGCACTTTTCCCTCCAGTGCTGAATATGAGCTCTGGTGAGAGGGGCGAGTGCTGCCGCAGTGCCTGGCAGAGTGGTGCATTCGGCCAGGTTCAGTGGGGACAGGTTCTCCTCATCACAGCACAAGTCAGGGCCTGCATTCAAATGCATGAAAAAGCTCCAAAACACCATTCCTGCAGCATGGAAAACACTGTGGTTTGTTGCTTGGACTACTTGCATTTTAATCTCTTTCCTCTTGAAGAGAGATTGCAGACCTGTGAGATGGATTGTGTTATGTGACCCTTCTGTATTGCTCTGGCAGTATAAAGGCAAGGGGTGTCCCTTGGGGAAGGTTCCCAGTGCATGGTTGGCTTGTAAAGTTCTGCTCTATCCCTGGTGGGAGCAGATGGACAGCTGCAGATGAAGAGCTGCAAGCGTCCCACGGGCTCAAAAATGCGCATTAGTAGCCGGAACTGGAGCAGCTGAAGCTAAAGCAGTCCCGAGGCTGCCGTGACTTACTGTTGAGGCCCCTGCAGCCCTAGAGCGGCTCAGACTGTGGGTGCAGCTGCCACATTACCCTGTCACTGGGCTAAAGGGGCACAGGACTACGTCTAGCTGTGTTTAGCAGCTGGAGAGCTGCCTTTAATTCTGTACCTGCCCTTAAGAAGTGCTTTCAGTTTGCTCCTCGTGTCAATAGGAGGTCACATCTCAGGTGGCAATGTTGAAAAAAGAAAAAAAAAGTAAACTTTACATGTCTGAGTGATTAATCTTCTTTGGCTGTGTAGAAGAGGAGTATGATGATGATGCTCAGGTAGTAGAAGACGAAGAAGACGAGGAGGAAGAGGAGGAAGGAGAAGAGGAGGATGTGAGTGGAGAAGAGGAGGTAAGGATTTACGCAGTTAATAATGGATGTGGGGTGAACATTCTCTGAGAATAGCTGGGCCAGAAACAGGCCAAATATTGGAGGCTTTTAGTACTTGAAGCGCGTGCTTTCTTCTTTACTGGAGAAGCATGGCGGTGGGGGTGGCTTTGAGGCCTGCCTGTCTATGAGCCAGCTGCCATCTAGTGACCGTTGACATGAAATCGTTCTGTTCATTGGGCTGTCAAAAAACGCTGTCGGGAGCATCCACAGACCTGGTCTGTGGTGCCGTTGAAGGGCTGGGGCTACAGCCTCCGTACAGACGAGAGGGTGGGACGTGAATCACTGAATTACTCGCAGCAAGGTTCCTCCGTGGGCATGTATCTCACGATTCTTCGGGATGCTCAAATTCTTAAAGCAGTCCAGCTCCTGCATGTAGGGCGTGATGAGCCAGTCACAGGCTGCTGAGCCTTTGCCATTAGCGCAATCACTGGGTATGGGGCTAAAATGTGGCTGTAGGCAGTCAGGATTATCTGTCCTCCGGCCAAACAGTCTTGGATACATAACTGCCGCTCCTGAAGAGGTCAGCCTCTTCCCAAAACCAGCAGCAGCTCCTCAGGCTCTGGAGATGCCTGTTCGTGTTTTAACTCTCTCTGCCCCTAGAACACATGCCTTCTCCTACTGACCAGTCGGCAAGTTTTACTAGACTCAGGACATCACAGCAAAATTTGCAGCTCCGTATCAGCGTGAAGTATAAAACTATTTTCTTGCTGAAGACCTGAAGCCAGAAGTGGCTGCTGTGATTGCTTGTGATTTTCTGCCATGAAACTTGGGCCAGAGTCCAGTTGTATTGTAGCAAAAAACCTGCACTTATATAAGTGTGTGGGAAGTGTCTGCCTTTTTGTTTGGTTTTTTTTGTTGCTTAAGATGCTCCAAGGACTGACTCTCTGTTGTAAAATGCTGTTGGAAATTGCCGAATTGTGAAAAGTCCTGCACCGAAACACGACTTTTTTTAATCCTTCCCTTTTTGTGTTGTTTTGTTTTTTTTTTTTTTAAATCCAGGAGGATGAAGAAGGCTACAACGATGGTGAGGTAGATGACGATGAAGATGAAGAAGAGCCCGGTATGGCAGTAATCCAGTTTTTGCTAGAGATAAAAGAATTTCTTTTCTTTTTTTAAAAAGCAAAATAGCATTTTCTAAAAAGCAGGCTCATGTTTGTATTCCTGCTCCTTTGATAGCAAGCCAGTTGCCAAAGTAGAAGCTTGTCAAACTTGTTCAACTTCTCAGCAGCGTGAGGGAGCACTCATATAATTCAAATTGCATTTTATTTTCTAGATGAAGAACGGGGACAGAAGAGAAAACGAGAACCTGAAGATGAAGGGGATGAAGACGACTAAACTGAATAACCTATTTTGAAAATTTCCTATTGTGATTTGACTGTTTTTACCCTGTATTTCCCCTCTCCACACCCCGAACCTTTTTTCTTTTTTCTTTTTTTTTTCTTTTTTTTTTTTTTTTTTCCTGATTGTAATGTTGCTGTGGGAACGAGAGGGAGAAGCAGACTGGGTGGGCAAGGGAATAAAATACTATTTTTACTGCCACTCCTCCTCCTATTCATTTTAAATTTTTTCTTTTCGTCCCTCTCTTAGTCTCTGTAACTGCAATAGTAAGTATAAACCAAGTGGTAATTTGTTTCTTATTATTGGAGTGGATAGTTTGACATCTTGAAAAAACGAAAAAAAAGACAAAAAGTATTTTAAGATCAGTGGATGATAACCCAAATATACATACTCTGTTCCGAGACCGCTGAATAGCGTTGGTTGTTGGGATTTTTCCACCGCTGCCAGTCACTAAATACAGCATTATAAGCATTTTTTTGGGGGATGCTGCAAATCTAGGCAAAGCATCCCTCCACAGCAACAGGTGTGAGAATGGCATATTGATAAAGTGATTTCTTTGTTGCCTGTCCGTGAATGACTGCCATTTTCAGCCAATGCTTTCCCTGCTTTTGTAGGTACCTTTTATTTTGCTGTTTGTAAATAGTGACCAAATGTTTTTGTTGGGGTTTTTTTTGGGGTGTTCCTTTGGATCTGGATTGTGGGGTGAATTTGCAATCCCCCCCCTGCTTCCTGCCCTGTGTGTTGTGTGTTTTCCTTTCTGTTTGTTTTTGGGTTTGTTGGGGTTTTTTTGGCTAGGGTATAGCCAATACACTGAAAATGGCAGGCATTTAAATATATATATAAATATATATAAAAAGTGTTCCTAATTCCTGAGTTACTAGTGAAATGAATTTGACAATTGTAATAAAAAAATGTTTCAACCCTTTTAAATAAGGTGTGTACTATTTTGGTCTGTAATATATAACACCTAGTCAATTTTAAGTGATGAGAAACTACTTCCACTTGTGCTATATACTTTGAAAATTTTTACAAACCTAAATACAGGAGGCAGTTCAGCATGTAGGGTAGGAGGTTTCTTTTCATACACTCAAGCACGAGATACTAATACAAAATTGTATTTTCTTACCTAGTGGAAGTCAGCAAAATGACTGAAAATACCTAGTGAATGTACAGTTTTACTTTCATATCCCTCTTTAAAATAGCTTTAGAAGTGACTTGTATTTCCTAGTCAATATTTCATCTGTATAAATACATTTGCAACAGTTTTTTTTTTTCCCAGAAGAGCCAAACTTTGAGTTTTATGTCTGTTTGTCATTGATGAATTTCAATAAATCTTTTTATACAATTTTTCTGTGGCTTATTTGAGTAAAATGGGCCACTGGGAAGGAATTGCATACCTTTTTAAAAAAGGCATTTACTAAGCTATTCTGGTAAATTCCCTGATATTTTTAGTAGCTTGATGATCTGTTTTGCTCCATAAAAACTACTCTTAGCCATGGTTGGGTGAAACCAAGGGAGAGGTTGTGGCTTTAATGCAAATTTGGTATGCCATTTTTCTTTCAGAATAAGGTTTTTTCCTGTATTACCAGCATGATAATTGCAGCTAAGCGTGTTCATTTCTACTGTTTAATCCTATCCCTATTTATCCAGGCCCAGAAGGAAGAACTCTTGACTTTCCTTCATCCCAGTGAAGTGCTGAGGTTCGGTGTGAGCGTTCTGGGTTAGTCTGTCTAGGAGCTTTGGTCGTCCGAGACAAGGGCTGTCTGCCGTGACTTACTGCCAGGCCAGAGCTAAGTCGCCGCGTTCTCCTCCCTCGTGAACACATTGTGTATTGAAGTTGAATGGCATAGCAGGTAGCATATACTGTATACTTAAAAAAAACCTTCTGTGCCGTGGAAGAGCATGAGAAGCTGTGGGAGATGAAGTGTTGCTCCTTAACTGGATCTCTTTGGAAAAAAACACGCCTTTTTTGTAGGTGGGAAGCCCCACTATCCCGATGCCTTTGTGTAGGGTGAGGTGTTCTGTGCAGCTTTTCACTCGAGCTGTTGGGAGGGATCGGCAGCCACTGGTCCTGACCTCTCCTGCACTCGGCAGGTCCCAGAGACGTAGCAAACGAGGACGCCCAGGCGAACGTCCCCTTTGCAGGCAGACGAGGCAGCAACACCAGGCTCAACGTGGTGACGCTGATACTGTGAAAAACTTCTGTACTGAGAGAGTGGTCAGGCATTGGCACCGGCTGCCTGGGGAGGTGGTGGAGTCACCATCACTGGGGGCGTTCAAAAAACGTGTGGATGTGGCACTTCGGGACATGGCTTAGGGGCCATGGTGGTGTTGGATCAACGGTTGGGCTTGATGATCTTAAAGGTCTTTTCCAACCTTAATGATTCTGTGATTCTGTGAAGTGACACTTGGTTTAACCTTTGTCACCCCTGGGCTCTAGCAAGCTACTGGCTTGCAAAGCAGTTTTTCCTCTCGCCCTGGAGGCGTTCAGAAGCCCTTTCGCTCTTCACCCTCTGTAAGCAGTGAATGGCCCAGGTGTCGTTTAAGCGACTCTTCTCTTCGTACTGCTCATTGTTTCAAAGCTTACTTTGGAATTAATGAGTTTTCCCAACGAAAACTGCAGCAGTAAGACCTGTGCTGCCCATGCCTGGTATTTACTGCTTTCCCTGTGAAGCGGAGTCCCGTTCACGGTTGAGTTCTGCTGAAGCCCTAATCCTCTGGGAGATGGGAGAGGGAAGAGGGGAGGCAGGTATCTGATGAACAGCAAAGTTTTGACTCTCTGTGCTGGGAAGGGGGAAACTAGATGACTTCTCCCTGCCTGCTGCCACCGAAAACAAAAATGGGGTTTGCCCAATGTGGATAATTGCATCGTTATTTCATATTTTCTGGCATATAAGTACGGTCTTACCATGCTGAGAACCAAGGGCTTGTTTTCCCAAGGGCTCTCTGTACATCAGTGCTGGCTAAAGTTACTTGGCAACTCTTGGAAAAAACCCAAACCCCAGTATTTTAAGAAATGAATAATGGGAGAGTTCAGCTCAAGTTTTTGTGTCACTTTTCTCTTTTCTGCACATGGTAACTCGAAGAGCCCCGGTCACGGGGCGGTCGGGGGCCGATAGGTCTGCCTGCGCAGGGAGCGCGGGGATGGAGCCTGGTATTTTCCAGATGCCCAAACTATTCTCATTTATGCATTTCTCCTTACGTGTAGCATGAAACTTGCTTTACCTGGAACTTGTCAGGTGCTGGGGGCAGCCTGTCCTTCATGGAAAAGCAGAGCTCTCCCTTGACTTCTGTTTCAGAGATGTCCCAAGGGTTTGTTCCCGGGCTGCTTTATTTTGCCTTCCTGTTCTGAGCCTGTTGTAAAGCTCAGAGCACCTAACGTGTCCTGCTGGGGCTTTCCAGCCTTGTTGTGACCCTGCTTCGCAAACAAAACCTCGCTCCTGGACTGCTCGGGGGTGCGCAGTGCCGTTCAGTGGGCGTGTGCCATTCGGGAACGAGATGCTCATGGGCAAAGTTGTTACGTGCCAAGCCGAACGTATGGGGACTGGAAATCCATATAGTCTTAATAACATAATGGCCCGGTGTTTGCATTTCTGGCACCCGTGAGAACAGCTCCTTGGTTGATTTGATAATGCTTTCTTGTACCTGAACTATTCCTGGTGCTTAAAGCAAGGCCACGGGACTCTGGTGAAGGTCAGGCAGGCTTTCCAAGCCCAAATAATTGTCAGCATTACCTAATTATACAGGAGGAGTTGTCTGCAGGCTCTGGTAAGCCAAGGCTCTGTCTAGACCCTGCAGCAGGTTCCCCACCACTAGTTTAAATGGTATTTCCTTAAAACTTAAGGAATATTAAGGGTTTTTTTAATTTCCCTGAATTGGGAAAGGAAATTAGTGGTAGTGGTATTCAGGGAAAGCTGTTCCTTCATCCCGTTGCCCCGGGGGGGGGCAGTGACTTGCTTGACCACATACATATTCCAGATGACTTTGAGATTTGGATATAGAGAGAGGCAAATCCGCTGGTCTGCAGGCACTTGGAACAACTGACCATCCCTGCCAGAAGTGGGTTCCTAAACCAGTGCTAGTCTGGGGTCTGGTCCTGCCCTGCCATGCTTTGCTTAGTGTCAAACCACTGCCCTAGTTCTCTGCAGGACAATCCCTGCTTCCACCAAGGCTCTCTTAGTTGTCTTTAAAGATGTCTTAATGTTTCAGTAAGAATGAATTATCCCGTGCTGAAACTTAGGACTCTCTGATGACTACAGGCTTCAGCCCTAGAGCGAGGTAGCTGAGGACTTTTCAGTCCCCGACGTTGAGGGAAGGAATGTACTGCAGAGCACTTAAAAAATGGGACTCGATGAAGGATCCAGCTGGATGGAGCTCATCCTGATGTGAAAACGTCTGTGCCTCGGCTTTCTGGAGGTCCCATCAGCTTTAGCCGTTGATGTGCCGATACACCAGCAGCGAAGGTGCAGGCTGGGCAGAGGTTTGGGCTGGCAGTGGCCATTTCTGCAGCCGGGGAGGATGCCCCAGCGCTGGGTTTGCAGTGACGGGAGCCCCG
>NW_010551564.1:0-4462 GCF_000687285.1 Phaethon lepturus
ACATTGGCAAGCCTCCAGTCTTCTGGGACCAACTTCATCCCACTTGTATGGATGTATCTTCATCCCAGTTGTCCTGTCCTAACCACTCAGGAAATCCAGGACCTAATGCTTTAGGGAATGTGCCAAATATCACAAAACTCCAGATATAATTGTCAGAATGCTGCCAGCTGCTGATAACCAAAGAGTCCTGCTAAAGTAGGTTGGTAACTCTTTGATCCTTAAGCATTCTGCTTTCAGACACTGTAAATGGATTCAGCAAGAGGTCAACCAACAACATGACAGTTATGCTTCTGGAGAGTCAAAGTGGGGGAGAGGGCTGGGTGCAGTGTTAAAAGGGCTGAACGCATCATGTAATAGTGTGATCTTTCTTTCCTCCTGGCGTACCAGTGTTGAAACATGAAGATTATTTTCTGAGGACACCACCAGTGAACAAAACCTCCAGAACACCAGGGAGCAGTGGTGGAAGCAGTTCAGGGAAGAAAATGGTTGGGTTTGGTGCAAACATGGGATATGGGCAAACCCTTCTGATGCAAACCAAGAGGGAAGGCACCAAGTCAAGGAAAGGTAAGGGGAAGCATACTGTATTGCAGGGCCATGAGTGTGCTGATGGCATTTAGAAGTTGTATATATGTGTTCAAGAGCATAAAATGCACAATTAGAGGAAGAGTACTGCAAGTTGCTTAAAACAACCCAAGCTATATTTAAAGTAATAAAAAGCACAGAAAGCCTTGTAAATAACAAGTGATATTCTTGACTGGTGTTCATGATGGAAGGGAAAAAATAGCCCTTAAATGTAAAAAACTTCAACAACTCTTTTTCCTTTGCCAGCAAGCAGAGAATAAGTGCAGTGGGGCTTGCTCTTGAAATGTAATCTTCTTCACATTCTTTTCCTCCCAAAGTAATGGCTCCACCATCATAACCTGATATTTTGCCACACAGGGATGTCTGTACAGCTAGAATCTATCCTGCTCTTAGCTTAGTACTTTAACTTAAGGAGCAGAGAAGCAGTCTTTCTTAGGAAGAGAAGGGGTTGGGAACAAAAGTAGCTTGGATGTTTTACTGCCGAGCCTTGAGTCAATTATGAGCTAGCTTTTTTTTAATTTTTATTTTAACATATCAGCCAGTTTGCCATAGATGTCAGCATAAAAATAAAGAAAATGGCAAAATGAGAAGAAACGTGGTGCAGTTCTCAAAGGAACAAGTAACTTGTATTATTGGTTAAGACCATACCAACATTAAAAAGCAGTCCCTGTGAAGAAACTTTCAAAAGGGTATCATCAGCCTGGACCCAAACAGTGGCTGAGGTTAATCTCTTCCAAGGCACAGCTACAAAAGTTGGAAGCTTGTAAAGGGCTTGTATCCAAAAAAAATCAATTTCTAATTTGAAACAAAACAATTTTCGACTAACAGGGTTTCAGGACCCATTAATTTTTCTGTATAGTCTGCTGATGTTTCACACTTTCTGTTGTGCACAATGAATCCTAATAGTCATTTTATAACATTGCTACACCAATCAATTTAAGCAAGAGAAAGCCATTACAATTCTGCAGTTTCAGGGGCAATTTTCACTGATGGTTTTCTTTTATGTTTTTTTCAGCTATCATTCTTTTTTCTTCTCTTTTCTACTTCCTTCTCCCCCCTCCTTCTCAATACTGTAGTGATGAAATTGAGATTTTTCACAGTTGGATGATGGGTTTTGTTCCTTGGATAGGGATAGTCCCCAAAAAATAATTTATTTTCCATAGATTCAGGGGAAAAAAATCCAACCTGGACTCTCCTTCATTCATTCATTTCATTTTGTGGTACTTAGAAGTTACAAGCTGCACCTGGCAGTTGCATGTAGCAACTGAGTTGCACCTATGGTGATTTAGTGATTGTAGTGGTCAGCATAATGTCTGAAGATGGTGGGTATCTTTTGCAAACACTTACTGGGATTGCTAGCTTTGAAGATGTAGACCTGCATGGCAAAATTTAACTTATAAACATTGGCACTTGCTGTGATACCAGATAAAGTTCAGAGAAATGCTTTCAAGCTGTGGAACAACCTCAGGTCTAGTACTGATTTGAATGGCTTGTTTATCATGAGGCAAATTACTTAGCACTAATCACTGAAGTTGAAGTCTGTATTTAGTGCCTTTTTAACTGGCTTCCCTCTGTTATATGTGTGGACTCCTTTAACGAGCATACACACATACTTGTAAAGTGTTTTTTCCATCTTTGGGGATCACCAGGGCACAATGTCAAGTTTCTTAATTCTAGTTAGCTCTGGACTTAGCCGTCTCTGTCCTTGCTTCTGCTGGATCTTCCCATCTGTTGCTGACCTGGGATTTCTGCTTCAGGATTTATTCTTTTATTAGGAAGAAATTATGTAGCATCTCACAAAAATGAAACAAAGGATGCTAACACTGTTTTCTGGGGTAAATTCTATAAAAATATGGTATTTGCCTTACTGTGTCAGAGTGCTGAGACAGCAAGCCTGGAGGTCTGTCTTGGACAGTGGTCAGTACCTGTTGTGTCATCCCTCTACTGCAGCACATTTAAATGAGTTCTAGCTAAGCCATGCTATGTGGGGAAGGGGAATGAAGTCAACATGATGACATCTTGAGACATGAAACAATGTTATTTAGCCACATACCTTAAAGTGGCCTTTTGGTCAGAAGACAGCAGTGCTGGATACGGTATACAGAAACGTGTCCACTGAAAACTTCTTGGCAGTCAGATATTAACCTATTGCTACAGAGGTTTATTTTTCTCATGCCTTAATCTGTCTTGTCTGTTAAATTGTAAATTCTTCATGATGGGGACTATCTCCAAGCACACCTTAGTGCAGTGCCAGTGTTGATGTGGGCCTTTGGGCTCACTATATAATCTTCCTGTACCACTGGGAATGGTGGGTGTATGTGGGGGACCATGCAACTCATGATAATGTCCCTCCACAGCAACATAGGCAGTTGTATCAGATTTTTGTGTTCTCTTGTTCAGCTACCTTTGTTTTCTTAAGATATATTTTTTTATAAGATAAAATGATTAATCAGAAAACCATTCCCATGCTGGAATGGTGGAAGGCTTTACTGCCCACAGGACTGCTCACTTACTGTGAGTGCAGTGAGTTTGGAAAGGGTGGTTTCCGAATAAACCCACTTTTCCTTTCTCCCTGCAGATGTTTAGTGACAGGGAGAAGAGCATTGTTAACCTGGTCCCATCACCTCATGGAGTGAAAGGGGCACTTCTGCTCTCTTTTCAGAGTAGAAGCTCACTGGATCAGCTTAGGCAATCAGCTTTTATTCTTTCACTGTTGCTTTTTTGTCTCCTATTTCTGTTTGCTCCTTCATTTTTATTCCTGTGCTTTAGCAGGTGTTTGTGTCTTGTAGACAAACTTTTTTAGTTTTACCAGCAAAACTTTAAGCAGATGAAGCAGTCCTCAAGTCTTAGATGTTTTCAGCAGTAAATTGTTTTTATTGGTGTCACCAGCAGTTATGTCAATTTGTACTAAAATCTAACAACTTGTCTAGTTAAAATGCACTGGAGTACAGAAATGTGTGTTTCTATTCCTTTCTGCCCTAGAAAATTTTGCTTTTGGGCTGGGAAACTAAACTAGATTCTATCCGTTGCATTCTGCAATATTGGGCATTTCTCTACGTTTCTGTTTAAAGTCTTCCTCTTTATTCCCTTCCTGAAATATCTCTGCATTGAAGCAAAGAACGAACTATTTTTCCCTTTGTATCTCTTTGGGGGATGTAACATCTACGTGATATTGTATAGCATGCATAGCTTTCCATATGTAAAAGAAAAAAAAACTAGAGAAGGAAAATTATTTTAGCTCATAGAATCTGTACTTTTCCAGGGGCTGATTTTTCTGTACATAGTGTTTGTTTTTTTCAGTAGGTTTTTTAATGTAGCTTCTTAGAGATTCAGGATCTGGAACTTCTTCCCTTGAGGGAAGATCCTTCCCTACAATTGAATAGAGCAATTAGTTAATATTAGTTAAGAGCTTTGAAGATGTGAAGTACTATATAAATGTTAAGTACTATGAATATTAGTATTATTCAATTAAAAAAAAAGTCTTTCATGATTATGAACCTAGATTTCCCTTTGCTTACTTTCATCCCAATGGGATCCTACCTGAACCAGCCTCAACCGTATTTCTTCATTCTTAGCATTTACACTTTCAAAATGTACACTACAGTATTTCCCCACTTTCTTCATGTTTTAGCTGTCGGTTTCTCAAGCAGAAATATACTGCTATACAAATTTTCTCAAACGAGTCTTTAATCTACTCTAAATCATTATTATACCAAGTTAACCATACTAAAAATAGTATTCTTAACCATTTAGAAGACATTGATCTATAATTGCTTTGGGGGTAGCTTGCCTTGCAAGCTTATATCTAGTGTGGTTTTTGCTATTCTTTCCTACTCTGCATTATAGAATCTTAGAACCATAGAATCTTTGGGTTGGAAGG
>NW_010551565.1:0-2015 GCF_000687285.1 Phaethon lepturus
CCCGATAGCCGAGTGGAGGCCGGTGCGCGTGCGAACTCTGGGTGGCTCCGCGGGAGCGTCTCTTCCAGAAAATGCTTCGCGTCGGCCTTTCAGAAACCACCCAGCTCCCAGAAGGGCCGACGCCTAAACGTGTCAAAAGTCTTGTCTACACCTGAAGGACAATGGAAGTGACCTACAAATCGAATTAAAAAACCCCACGTTTTTCAAGTTTGCATTTTGATTTTGTTCCCCAGTTTCACTAAGCCGTAGATAGTGTTTGCTTATCAACAGTGGTTCTGTATAGTTAGACAAATGTTTAATATTTAAATGGTAAATATGTTTAAATATTAGCATTGTTTATGTTTAAATAAAGTATGTTTAAATAATGAAGGGCTGTCCTGGTTTATTTTCTCTCTTTTTTTTTTTGTTTTTGTTTTGGTTTGTGTGTGAAACAAATTACATTAACATTAACCACAAAATGTATACAGCCTGCCTGTGTTCTTTCCGTTTCAGATGTGGATCAGCAAAACCTTAAGGAACATCAGGCCTCAGCCTTAAATAAAACGGTTGTGTGAAAGACAGCAGGCCGTGTCCTGTCTCCCGGGCCAGCCGGCTTCCCCGTGCAGGTGCCATCCGGACACTGTTTTCTCCTCACAACAACAGCGCGATAGCAGGTCTGCTCCGACAGCTTGTGTCGGAACGATGCAAGGACGCTGGCCACAGCCCTTCCAGCCTCCCCTCCCGTCCTCGCTGCCTGCCGGGCCTCGGGGGAAAGGTGGAAGCACAATTACTTATGGCAGCAATAATACAGAAGTCTGATTTTGGAGATCTTTTTAGTGCAGCGTAAGAGCACAGCAACTGAAAGTTGATAGATGCAAGCATTTAAGTCTCCCGCTGTAAGAAAAGCAAAGCAAATTCTGTATACGCAAACAGGCAGAGAGGTGGTTTATTTGTTACGTGAGCTTTTTGCAATGCAATGCCGTAACAAACCAGTCTCAAAGCTGGCAAGGCGCGCAGCCAAAGGAGACCACTTCTCAGAGCGAAGAAAAGCGGGACTATTTGGACACTTGTATGCTGTGCCAGTCCACCGCTTTGTTTTTGTTACTACTCCAAATCTTTCCTAGTTGTCTGCAGCTGGTGTAAATTAAATTATCTGCAGATTATTTTTATCGCACCACAGGGTTCATGTAAACCACATAAGTGTGGAGAAAGAAGAAGAATTAAGGGGAAAAGGGGAACTATTTTGCCGAGTATTACAACAGAGGAATAAGAAGAAAACAAGTTGCCTGTCGCTGTTCTCTGATGCTGCACGCTTATGGAAGAATATGGGTAATAAACAGGAGGAACTGAAAGCCATTATATTAATAACCAAAATTATTAATAAATTGTCATAACTGGTTATTATTATGGAAATTGAGAGTTTGTTCAGGAAACAAACTAGGTAGGAGAAAAGTCCTACCTTTTTCTCAGGTAGGAGAAAAGGAACACAAGGCAGAGAGCTAAGTGAAAATATTTGGATAATGGCAAAAAGGAAAGGAAAAGAACAAGTGTCACAGCAAAGGTCTGTTATCAGCCCACAAACTAAGAAGATCGAGTGCATGGTACTTCAATTTGAATAAAATCATCTAAAGCACAGGAACTGGTGATAATGAGACTTGCATTAGCTAGATACCTACGCAGAAAGGAATTTGGGAGACTATGTGGGTGATGGTAGTCGTTAAATAAGTTAATGACTCTTCAGATGGGAAGGAAGGAAAATCAAACCAATGGACTCAAAGAAAATAAGTTTCAGTAAACTCACAGCCTGAATGCCAAACACCACTGTAGCAAATCTAAGGAAAAGTACACTCCAGAAAGTTTGCCATTTCCTACAGAACCAACATTAAGGCTGCAGGCCATTGCAATGAGAAAGCAAGCCAGCAAGAAAAGAGGCTGGCTAAATATAAACTATTTCAATGGCATGCACCTTTTCAAAAAAGCAGAATCTGAGTTAAATTATTAAAACTGACAACAAAATGATCGCGGTCACATGTAGG
>NW_010551565.1:2025-17845 GCF_000687285.1 Phaethon lepturus
CCAAGAAAGGCGGCGGGGGTTAACCCCCAGCCACCAGCCGGTCGCTCACCCCCCTGGTGGGATGCAGGAGACACTCAGAAGGGTAAAAGGGAGAAAACTTGTGGGTTGAGATAAAGACAGTTTAATAGGGAAAGCAAAGGCCACGCACACAAGCAAAGCAAAGCAAGGAATTCATTCACGCCTTCCCATCAGCAGGCAGGGGTTCATCCATCTCCAGGACAGCAGGGCTCCACCACGCATAACGGTGACTGGGGAAGACAAGCACCATCACTCCCAACATCCCCCCCTCCTTCTTCGTCCCCCAGTTTATATGCTGAGCATGACGTTGTACGGTATGGAATATCCCTTTGGTCAGTGGGGGTCAGCTGTCCTGGCTGTGTCCCCTTCCAGCTTCCTGTGCACCCCCCGCCTGCTCGCTGGTGGGGTGGGATGAGAAGCTGGACAGTCCCTGACTGCTCAGCAACAACTGAAAGCATCAGTATGTTATCAACATCATCCTCATCCCAAATCCAAACCATAGCCTCATACTAGCTTCTGTGAAGAAAATTAACTCTATCCCAGCTGAAACCAGGACAAAGGTTAATGTACAAAATGAACTAAAACTATCAAAGAGCCATAGAGTGTAACAACAAAAAGCTTATGTGAAAGATTACCGGTGAAGAACAGACCTGCTCTCGGGTGGATTGAGGAAACTATTATCAAGTCATGTTAGAAAGACCAAAGCCTTGGGTTTTTTGCTTTGTTCTTCTTGAAAATGTTAACCGTATAAGCCATCTGGTTACAGCTGACATCAGCAATGTAAAAACAAATGATCAAGGAAAGAAATAGCATCTACTCAAGTAAGATGCTTACAAAACTCAAATGCCAGGTAAGCTTCAGCCAACATATTTAGCGAAATGGCTAAAAAAAAGAATGGCTAAAAAAAGAAAGAAAAGGATGGGAATCAGAGGTCAGTCAGCTTTACTTTGTATCAGGCAAAATACTGGAACAAATTATCAAGCAAGTTATTTGTAACGTCTTGGATGATAAGATTAATAATCATCAACAATAACCTCTCAAAACCAAATCATGGAACCTTGACTTCAGCAAGGCTTCTGAAAACACGTCATCTAATACTCTCATACGAAGTACAGAGGAGCATTGCCTACACTTATGTGAAATGGTTAGAAAATGGCTCTAAGAAGTAGTGTCAAGTGATTCACAATCAAGTAGGAAGTTTGTAGCAAGTGAGATCTCTAGATGTAAGCATCCCAAGTCCTGAACTGCTTAGGTGATACAACAGCATAAAGAATATTTTTATCGTATTTGTGAAGGATATTCGGTTCAGGTGAGAGCTGCAAGCATTTTGGAAGATACAATTAGAATTGAACAAATCATGATGAGTTGGAACAAAGATCTGAAGTAAATAGGATGTAATTCAATAAGGTGAGAAACTATTACGTATAGCTGGGAATAACTGCAAAAGCGTAAGCTGGAGAGAAACTGGCTAAGCAGTTACTTTACAGAAAGAAGTCTTGGTAGTTCACAAAGTAGAAAATGAGTCAATAGCGATTTGGTGTTGCAAAAAATATGACTGCTTTACTGAAATGTGGAAGACAACTGTCAAACACAAGAGCAGCGAAATAATTCTTCCACTCCACTGAGCTCTAAAAGGCTTTCGGTGAAGAACAGTTCCTAGTTTTGGGCACCTCCTTTCAATTAGAGAGATCTCTGTGGAGAACATAAAGAACTACCAGAAATCTAGACACTTGACCTTGAGTCATACTCAAGTATGGCTGAAAGAAGCTCAGCTGGACATTTGAAAAGTCAGACATATGAATGTACAGCCTAGAAAAATATGAGAGTTTGACATAAAGAAAGCAGTCTGTATGTGTACGACAAAAGAGAATACACATACCAGCCCATCTGTTTGATAATGGAAATTATTTTTTTGCTGCATAATGAATTCACAAGCTAAGACACTTAATGAGACTTCCTTTTTTAGCGTACTTAAATCCTCATATCCCTAATATCCTGTGAGGTATGAGAAAAATCCTGATGATGTAGAGCATCCATGCTTTGGGGAAAAAAATAAAATAAAATCACTTCTTTTAAAACCCACCAAGGGGGGGGAAAGAAAAAAAATCAACGCCAAGCCTCTCCTGCATTATCCACTACAGGGAGCTGAAGCGTAATATTGCTAGACAGATGGTGATAAAGAAATCCAGTTGCGCACTTAATTGGAGCTATAAAATCCACGTGTATTAATTTGCACAACCCAACCTCTACAGAGCTCCCATATAAATATTTGTCTTGATAGACGGAATTCCATTTAACCTTCTCTGAAGGATAATGGAAAGCCAAGGTCATCCAGCCTGTGCAGGGCACCTCCCGCAACCAGTCCTTCTGCCACTGCCAGAGAGCTGCCTGTATCGGACACCAGGGAACTACCGGGCCTGTCTGGGGAGGTCTGAAAACAGGCTTGCAGAAGAAATCCTATTTAGGAGGTAATTAAGCCTATCCCCATAAATAATAGGAAGAAAGTATATAGTTCTGAATATAACCACCAAATTTGGGGGCAGGAGAGCTGCGAAAACATATTTATACATCTATTTTAAAATATACTCTGTGCAAGTTGTATGGATGGCATGCTCCCAGCAACTTTTTCTATGTTTGTATCATTCTTGTGAAACCAGAATTTCCAAAATAAAAATGAAACTTTAGTGAGAATTTATAACTGATCCTGCTGTGGTCTTTTTTCTCCTGCAGCTTATCCCAGGTACCTTGCCTCAGGTCTTTACAGTATGTTTGAGCACACTAGCCCGATCTATTGATCTTACTGCTGGAGTAAGCTTTAAAACCCAGAAAAGCTTCTTACAGCTTTAAAACTAAGAACATTGGAAGGAAACACTTAGGAATAAGTCTGCAGTGACTTTTCTCTACGGAGGTTTGATACCCTTAAAAATCATAGGGCTGGTGCCAAACTTCATAATGCCAGAGATAGAATGGAGTCAAATTCCCTTCAACAGGTAATAATTAATCAATACTTGAACTTTATGGGAAGCATTTCACTTTTTGAATACTTATCAAGACCTTCTAGATACAAACTGTGGAGAAATTCACATGTTCAGCACATTTCAAATACTCTAATTAAACAGTGACACAGCCCTAAATAAACACACTGTCTACATAATCAAGAACAGAATATAGATCATCTACTTTATAATGTGGTTGTCAGTTTCCCCATAGTTGGTGGTTTAATAGTACAGAAATGAGTTTACAAGACAGAACTAATCAATAAGAATCTGACAACGGTTACAGCTGAAGCAGTAGCTTATTGTCAGCAGTATTAGGTGGGAGAAAACACACAGAAATGTTGTTTCTCAAGTTTTTAAGATGAAAATGTGGCCTTTGTGTTGTTACAGCTATAGACTCAATTTCCACATTATTTCACATTTAGCTGCCTCAAAAAAAGAGTAGTATTCCATTTTACAGAGAATAGATTGAGATCTAAGCGACCCACAGTCACTCAGAACTGAGACAGAACAGAATTTAGTCCTGGGTTCCTAATGAACAACTACAAAGCATTGTGACATTTTAATGCGATAGTGTATAAATGCATAACCATACAAATCAACTTTAATTAAAAGTGAGATCGTGTCTACTGAGATTTTTAAAGTTACCAACATTCTTTTTGTGGAAGTCAAACAATTATTTATTATTCCTACATATTAGTGCCACATTTTAATGACATCTGGTATGATCTTTTTGTATGTTACAGATTCACAGTTTAGGGCTTAACTTGCTTGTTATTTTTGCATGATTCATTCAGCAATGCATTTACTCTTTAGAACATTAATACCTTATAGACTTAAGAGATCATAAGAACAGAAATGTAAAGACCTATGAGGAATTATTGACAAAAGAAGGCTTGTGTAACTTTCCTAAAATGTGCATCCAGAGAAGGAATAGAAGGGAATGAGATGGCTTGAATGATAAAGAGCATTATAGCAACTTCGTGGATTAGACACAATTCAGTAGTTGAGAACCATTTGAAAACTATACCCAGAAGGACTGCCGTGGTATATAAATGCATAGCTCTATAATATAATTTTAATTAAAAGTGCAGAATCCTTTCTGCTGAGATTCTGTATGTTTGAAAAGAGCAGCAACCCTCCGGTAGCTATACACTTTTTAGAGCTGTGAGCTGTAGTTTGTAAGACATAGCTGAAGACATCTGCATAACACCATCAACACATAAAATCCTTTTGCTACCTGTCAACATGCCCTGTGCCTGTGTGATGAGAAACAACATTGCTGTCTCTCACTACACACAGACTTTTCTAGCTGTTAGGTGTCTTATGGGAATAAGGTTTCCTTTCACTCTGAAACTTCTCATAATACATGTAAATTTTTGCTGACTTTCAGACAAATACAACTATGCATGACTACATATAGGACTGCAAGCATACAAAGGCATTGTGCTGGTCCTTTCTGTGTATTGTTCAAGAGTGACTGGGCTGTTTGTGGCCACCTTGGCCCTGTCCTGTAACGTCTGAATTCAGTGTCAGGCCTCAAACAGCACTGCTGAATTAGTGGGCTCAGTAAATGGTCAGTAAAATGAAAGGAGTATCCCCTCCCCTTTTTTGGGGTGCGGGGTGGAACAGGATAGGTATCAAGGAAGCTGCTTCTTTCTGAGAAATGCAGATTTGATTATTTAATTAGTATTGAGCTCAGATTTGATGAAGAATCAGAGAGAAGGGGCCATTTTTACACTTTCAAGTATCTCAGGGTAGAATTTTTATATGAAAAGGGGCTAAAAAAAATAGGTCATTTTTATGCTGTAAGGATTATATTGATCTGAAGACCTGCAGTGACCTCGAAGTAAAGATAATACTGTTTCACATAAGCTATCACTTCACTGTGTAATATAAAAGAAATTCACTTGACAATACATGTTTTACAGAGGTCTCATCACTATGACCTTTATTCTTTCCCTCTCTTTCTTGTGCATGGCATTATGAAAAAGCAACAATAGAGTCTAAATCTCTATCAAACTTATCAAACCATTAAACAGAGTCTGGGGAAGTCAGATCAATTTTCCTGATATACTTTGCGTAACTGTTGTATGCATTATACATAACGCACAACTTAAAATCACAGGTGCTCATTCACATGCTGTAGCCAATTATGTATCAGTCAATCAATGTAGACTATAATTGGGCTTTCCTTGCGTTGCTCAGGTGATTACAGCTCTCTATCAAAAAAAAAAATCTTTTATAGTGTCAACAATAATTTTTTTTCCTGGTACTTACATAGTTCCAATGCTTACATTTCATGCTGCTGAGTTGGAAGATCTTTATCTCGTTTAGCTATAAGAAACAAAATTAGGTAGGTACAAAAATGACAGGAAATGCTACCCTCCCATCACCAAGTGATCTGACATTCATATACATACACTAAGTATAACTATACATATTCATATAAGTATATAAACATATAGCCATACCCACATAAACACAATGTGTATGGCACACATTCTCTGATCTAGTTATCTAGAACTGTTCTGTTGCTACATCTAGACTTCTGCCTTTAAAACCAAGTGTCCATAAATCCAAACGTGTTGACCTTTAAAAATGGGAGATGTGCCTAAACGCCACCTTAAAACACTGCTTCTGAACCTTAGCATCAGCAAAGCTTCTGTAACCTTAGGCCCTTCTGTGGTAAGCTGCAACTGGTAGGCTTCATTGGGGACGCCCTACAAAGGTGTAAGGACTAAGAAAGAAAGTCTATCTTTACATGGTGCAAAAGACAAGGAGGAAGTAAAGCCTTCCCTATTATCAGCATGTCTCTACTCAACAGTGTGTGTATCTATTATGAGAACCCCTGACCTTCAAAGCAGCCCCTTCCTCTGCAGGTTCTGAAGAATCAGAAAATTGGTAGTTGTGTGAGAAATTGTTTTCTGAGGAGAATATCCATCACTTGGCTGTCGGTAAGATCTGATACCTAAATGGACAGCTGAGAAGCAATGGCTAAGGGATTCAAGGTTAACAGAACACAGATCTCTTTCAGGCTTCATAGAAACACTGAGAAATGAAAAGCAACCAACCAGTTCTAGTCTGATGAAATAGCAGATTCCTGTGACAGAGAACATGCAAAAAATTGAGAAGCAATAATTTACTATGCTATGCTGCAGCTCAGTATTTAATAATCATATAGAATTACAAAGACTGGTTGCACACTTCAGGTGGGAGTGGTGAATCCTGCTCACTTTTGCTTCCACCTTTTGTGCTGAGAAAGGCTAGCAATACCAGAAACGGTCCCTCCCACCGAGGAGGCAAGTTATCCTTTCTTTTGTGTACTTTTACCCAAACATAATTCCCCAGATTGAAGGGGTGCAGAGCTCCTTCTAGAGGTGCCGGCTGTGTAAGCTGTGCCTGGGCCCAACTGCATTTTAATAATCTCTGAGCCTGTAAAATAGACTGGGTTATGGTTTTACCTCCTGCTAGTAAACTTATATGGGCACATACATCCGTTCCAGGGAGTTGCATCAGTCATCCGAATAGTAATTTGTAGGGAGACAGTTTTGTTGTTTGTTGACGTCTTTGCCAAAGATTCATTAAGGTTAAAGGTAGTGTGTGCAAGACAGTTATTTATTTGGCTGCAGCATAAATTTGTGGTGTAAACCAATTCTTCAGCTCTGCCGGGGCTAGTGCAGCAGTCCCAAAAGGCGATGGACTGTGATACACTTTTGCTATGGGAATCAGGTATTGCTTCAGTAAAATAAGAAGGTTTTCCATATCTGCTCTCCATATTCCCTGGGAGTCTTTGGTTGCTTCATTCCTTTTCCAAGAGTCAGCTTCTTCAGCAGAAAGGCAAATGTATTTCTTCAGGAGCAGGCAACACCAGGTCAGACCGCTGCACCGCTTGTAAGCCCAGTGGTCCGTACAGTCGTTCTGGGCTTTAGCTGCAACATCTGCTAGACCATTTCCTATTTCTTCTTTTGTCCTTTCACTGGTGTGGACTGGCTGATGAATGATAGCTAGTTTCTTTGGCAATTGTACGGATTTTAACAGTTCAGTACTTTACTATCACTAGAAGTTATACACCCATGCTGCTTCCATAATGCCCAATGGGCACAATTCCAAATCCATAGTGAGAATCACTATAAATAGTTACAGCCTTTTCTCTGGACAGCTGGCAAGTCTTTGTTAATGCAATCCATTCTGCTGCCTGTGCACTCAGCTTCAGACTCTGTGGTGAAGCCTCCACTGCTTCGTTCACAGGAGTCACTGAATAGCCTGTAGCCCGGTTGCCATTCAGATAATACAAGGACCCGTCTACACATAGTTCCAGATCGGGATCTAGGAATGGCACATCCGTTAGGTGCAAACAGGAAGGTCTGGGTGTCAGCTGTACAAAGTTCCTTAGGGGTACTGGCTATTAGCAAATCATCAGCATACTGTATCAAAACAGATCCATTTTTTAAACACAACATCCTGCAAATCTTTTACTAAAATTATAGAAAAAACAGTGGGGGACCCAGGGAAGCCCTGGGGAAGCCTTGTCCATATCTGCTGTATTTTTTCCCCCAAGTAAATGAAAAAGTGTCCTTCCTTCCCACACATTTGCTCTGCTAGAGCCCCTCATCTGCCCCAAGGCCCCCATCTGCCCCCAGCCTCACTTGTCCTGGCCCAGACATCCTGGGCAGGAAGCCATGGGGACACCAGCCATAGGTGTCCTGGCCAGAACTGTCCCCCCAAACCACCATTACCCACTCAGGGGTGCACTTACCCCCAGGGGGATTTATTGCTGATGGGAGAGGGGAGCATTTCTCCCCCCACTGCCAGGAAAGGGGCACAAACCCAGCACAGATCCCCAACACCCACAGCCCTGGGGGAAGTGTCTGCCCCAAACGGGGGTTTTGCCCCACTCCAGGCCACGATTACCACCCCAGGCCTGCTGTTACCTCCTGCCCGCCCCAGGGCTGTGGCTGCTGGGGAGGCAATGCTCGAGCCCTGGGTGACACTCATGGCTGCTGAAGGGCTGACCCATTCCTGCAGTGGGGGGAGAAATCCTCTTTTCCTTCAGCCAAGTCACAGTGCACTCTTTCAGAGGAGGTTGCCAAGAGCTGGGAGGCAGCAGCCGAGAGATGGTTGGAAAAGAAGCTGAAGATCAAGCAGAAGGAAAGTAGAAAGTCAAAATGTCCTCCTAAACTCCCAATCGCAATTCAGGGTGACAGCCTTCTTTCAGATCCTCTCCTGGATCCCTCTACAAGATCTGGATCTTATAGAGGCTAATGACGAACAGCGTGCTTCGTAATCACAACTCTGCCAGCAGACCGGCCTTCCCCATCAAATGTCTGGTGCGAAGGGGAGTACACAGAGCCGCCAGGAAACGAATACGGGTGCAGCACAAGCTCCAAAGATGCGCAGGAGAAGCCCATTCTAGATAGACTGACGAGGATCTCCCAGCCAGAAAATACCAGACAGCCCAATAATGTGATTAGGCAGACTTGATGATCTTAAGGGTCTTTTCCAACTTAAATGACTCTATGATATGGTTTGTATCTCTCTGTTCTTTTAGCAGTCAATATTGGAAGGTAGACTGAGGGTCAGATTTTTAGAATACTGCATTCCCAGGATTTTTCTTTAGATTTCTGGGCTCGAGAAGTGCAAGACCTTTGTTGTGACACTGGCGAGTTGTAGCTGTTACACCTGAGAGGTCAGTGAACGAGTATGTTTGCTCTCGACTGGTTTTCAACATTTGACTCACCTATAAAGGGTAGAAACAGTCTTGTCTATTTAATATGCAAATAAGTGTACATATGGATATGTGCTTCCTGTGGAAGGAAATGTAAGGAGAAGGTGGGTTTTGTGTATGAAAATAAAGGACACTTTTTTTTTTTCGTTTTCCTCTTTTTTTGCAGAGCACTGTGTCTTAATGGAAATTTTGATAAGAAAAGCTGCTGCCTGGGAGAGACAGTGATAAACTGCAATATAAACAACCTTCCAGTATCAAATTGCTGAAGTTCAACTACAGTCAAGTTGTAAAGACTGAGGACTTCACGAGGATGATGAATAACTTACTTTCTGACTCCTGTTTTTACATGCAGGTAGCATGTGTGTCTCTAGCAGAGCCACCAGAACACCAAAAGCATTGGGGACAACTGGACTGGAGATACTGTGGCCTTATTACGAGAGTGAGAAATTTCCTTAACGGAACATAAAATGTGCTTCTCAAAATATTTTGGTTTTGTTAACAGGCTGAAACTTTTGCCTATACTGTAGCCTTCCACGTGCCTCAATGAGTATGTAATAAATATCCATTAATCTCTGAGAAACTGATGTCACTCTTGTTAAAATGAAACTAACTGCATGTCCTAAAAATGTATATACAATGTAAGCTCCATCTGTGCTCACAGTACATTCTGATCCTTTCACTGTTGTTTCTTTAGCAATTATATCAGTAGCTTATGTAGAAAAATAACATCAAAAGTAGTTAACTAGCCAAGCCACAAATACTATCTCTTCCTACCTAGTAATGAGAGGTAATTCCACTATTAGTTACTATTTTTCATTCAACTTACTGATTCCCTTCAGTGAATTTCCTTTTTCTTCTTCTGTAAATGCCGCCACCTTCACCTGCTGGAATCAAAGAAGAGTAGGCAGCATCACATGGCACGTCAGATTACTACAGCCTTTAACCAACAAAGCATCAAGTTTGAAAAAATCTTGTTATCTTATTAACAATAAAAGATAGCACCTTCTTTTTACACAACGTGTGTTCTTTTTAACCAAGCTAACAAATAAAGTTAATAGCTCAAAGATTAAAATTGAAAAAAAAAAAAAATCTTTCAAGGTTTAATGATGTAATTCTTGATAACAATTTACCAAAAAGAGATGAACATACGCAACAGGAACAAATTATACTATTTATTTACAGTTCAGAAATTTCTGTGTTTCCTGCTGAAACTGAATTGCTGGAGTGGTGTGTAACAGCTTTTTACCAGCACAGTAATGAGAGACAGGAAATGGAGAATGCCATGCTGAAAAGAATTTTAAAAGCAGAGGAGGAAATTCTTAGCAAAAAGGTAGGGTTTTGCATGTGTAAGAACTTCCCTGCCAAAGTAGACATGATATGTAGAATCTGATAAAAGAATAAAGGAAATTACCATACAGCCATGATCTCTGAAAAATAATCTCAGCCTACCTAAAAAAATTTTACATGTTTCCACTGAAAATAAACTTTCTGTAAACTGCTTATCAAGCATGTAACCGCAGCTACAGGTTATAAAATTGATTTTTGTTTATAGGTCTCTTATCAAAAACCACTGAGGGATGAAATGTAAAAAATGTCCCTCTGCAATTACCTGAACAATGTACTTTTTAAAACATGCTAGAATTGAGAACTGAATAAGCAGCAGCTACTTGAGATACACACTAATATGAAAAGACCTAAACTTATTTTATGCAGTTATTCATACGTTAGGATAAGCTAAGCCTTACTTGGTCTTTTACTTTTATTTCCCTCCAGGAACTGATAGTCCCATCTGTTGGAAGATGCACTGGGGAAGTCTTGTATCAGGTGTTCTCAAACCAAATCAGCACAAAAGTTTCGAGTCTTTATGGGCAGTATTAAGCAAGAGTAACTCCAGGAAATTGTCAGCCTCCTTTTTTTTTTTTACTGCAGAAATGAGATGTGACTACAGAGATGCAAGACAGTCCCACTTTTCACTTGTAGGGAGAGGGCTTTACCTGGGAAATTTGATTGGAAAAATTACTCGGATAGCACTGAGTAACTGTAACTTGAACAAGCATGGAGGATGCATAAGGTGTAGTGGTTGGAACAGAAGACCAGACCATAGGGTGTATTCCTCATCTTGCTGCTGCTGGTTATGTGAACCTGAAAAGTTGTTTAACCTCTACAATTTAGCTTCCCCTGCAAAGTGAGAGTAAGGCTGTGGTTTTACAGGCAGCTAAACAAAGGTACTGACTTGCCGTAGAAAACCCGTGCTGACTGTATCGCCCTACCTGTCTTTCATTTTCCCCCAGTTTTACAGTACATGAGGAAATCTGCCAGAAAGGAATAAAAATTACATTGCTAATTTAGGTGGTTCTCAGTTTTATACACACACCCGAGCTGGAATTTTTATAAAATTTAATTTTCTCAATTTGTTATCATTTCAACTTCTATGTCACTTTCTTAAGCTCATTAAAGGGCTGTTATAAAATGCAATGCAACAATGTTATGAAGGAAAAGAAAAGAACAAATTTCAACATAAGTATCACTAGAGGAAGGAAAGGAAATAAAGGGTTGTACTTCTGCTTTTTGTTGAGACAGAATAGAAAAGGAAATAAATCAAGGAACTAAAGTGCAAGGTAAAGAGGTGGCAGCATATGGCACTTGGCAGAGGCTCTTGACCCTCCCCAGGGCAGGTTCGGAAGCCAAGCAGATGGTTATTTCAGCAGAGGGCACCAGAACAACAAGTATGTGGTAGTGACTTTGACTTGGTCTGCCCAGTGAATATCCAATCTCGGATATCCTCACAGTCTCCAAGTGGGTCTGTGTTCTCGTTATGCTGCCAATTCTTGTACTTTATAATGCTTCAAAATTTTTGTCACGCTTGGAGAAAGATGTTGCTGAATGCCACTGGAAGACGTGGAATTAAAGCATACCAAGGAATTACGTGTAAGCTGAAAGGCAGTAAGGAGCACCATGAGAATCTGTGGAACATACTACTGCATCAGCATACTGCATCCCCAAATGCCAGTGGGACAAGGAGGATAACGAGGTGGGACAGTTAAGCGAAACTTCTAATGAGAAATCATCAAAGGGAAGTTTCTTACCTTATAACTTCTTCTTCTTTTTTCACAAAACTGAAGCCATGGGGTATCTTTATATAGGTTTTTTGCATTCCTAGTAGCCAGAAAACACAGTTGCTAATAACTGACTGATATTCTGCAAATCTATTATGTGTAGCATCAAATAACTGCAAAATGTTTTACAAATTTTTTATTTTTTTCGTGGGTTATATAGCATTATTTGCTTGGGCAAACCAAATGGTTGAGAGAGAAGCATTTATGGAGGAATATTAATTTTACACTTAGGCACGTCACATTTCTTTACTTCATTGTTGTGAAATCTGTTGCATGAAGGACATCTAAACGTTCTAGGTGATGGTTGAGATACTGAGCATGTCCTTCCACAGTGCACAGCTTTATTTTGCTGTAATCCTCTTACTATTTTAAAATAAGCATATATAACTAGTTCTAAAAGTTGCATCTGAATTATATGGGTTTGGATGATATTCAGCATACTCTTTAATGAGTATGGGGGGTTGCAATTATTATACTGGGCAGATATGCTTCAGGCTTCTGCTTTTGTCAGTGGAATTTTATAAAAGAACTTTAGGTTTTGTTGAAGTGATAGCCAAGCACACAAAAGTGCTAAAGATTTTCTCTTTTGTTATATTTTGTTTCACATGATATATGCAACAATCTTGGCTGTGTGAAATAACAAGGACATTTTTTTAAATGCTTGCAGCCGGCTGGAAAAATATTTCATTCTTACCTTTCATTCTGATATCACAGGTTTCAAAATGATAAATTTTCCATTATCATTAGCTTTACAGGTCACGCAGACAACTAAAACAGCAAACTGAAACATTGCCAACGCGTTAAAAAAAAAAAATCTTTTTATGAAGACAGATATTCTGTTGCCACAGTTTTATACTGAAAGAGTAATATAAAAATTGAATCATGAGATGATACCATTTGACAGTTATGCTGCTATCTTACCTATTTCTCCCAGGCTAATATGGGGATTCATTTCTAACATATAATCTGAAGAACATTACTAGGGTGGCCACAAATCTAAGATCCTAGAATGTTCCTACACATTATCACCTTTTGGAAGGAAAAAAAGAAAAAAAAGGAATAGAAAAATTGAGATAATATGTTGTAAAATGAAAAATAATTCCTGGAGGTTTTTAAGGACATAAAAGAAAGAACAATGTGAATAACAGAAGATTTAATAAACTGAAATGAGATATGAAAACAGTAATCCTAAAAGCAAATACTGTTTTATGTTTCATATGCTAAGGCAGTGTGTCATGCAAGAAGAAATGCGGCATAACTGGAGAAAGCAGACATTAAAAATAATCGAGGTATCTAGTGGGATCAGTTCCCGAAGAGAGAACAAGCTCATCTACAAATTTCTCTACTTTTAAAATCCAGAAATACAATAATCATTAGGAAAGTGTTACTCTGATGGAGGTCTAAAATTAGTTTTGAGATTTAAAGTACTCATCCTTGCAATGTTACTAAACGAGAACCATAGGTCATTTCAGATCCCACTTCTTTAAATTTAAACAATGCATTACTGTGGTAAACTATGATGTAACACTGAAAATTGTTGTTAGCAAGTAAATACTGGTAACAGAATTTACTAAGCGGTAACAGAATTAAATGTTGAGGGAAAATATAAGCTACCAGAAAATTAAAACCTTTCCGCAATATGGGAACAATATACAGGAACCAAATATAGGAAGTGGCAGAAGTCTCTAGATTGGAGTGTTAAAAACCAGACTGAACAAAACATCAGAAAGATGTACTGTGTACAGTCACCTGCTACAAACCAGGAAGTAAGAGCATGTCCTCAGGCCTTGACCATTTCTAGTTTCTGTGACTTTAAGGAAAGGTTGAAGAGAACACCTACCATTTTAGCTCCTAGGGCTGGCTTCTGCATCTGAACAGGATGATAACAACTTCAATAAGGTTTCCATTTCTAGTGTAACATTTAGGAGAGGAGACTGCAAAAGATGGCACCTGCTGATTGAAAATATTCTGTGGTATGTACAGTTTTAAATTAGAATAATAGGATGAAGACAATAATTAAATTGATCTGGAATAACGTGCAGAGATAGTACTTAGTAGTTCATTTCCAAGAGGGAGGACTAATTAGATAAGAGTATAATGATTCAGATTTCAATTTTTTTCTAAAAAACTATGCTGCAATTTGCAGTTGGTTATGTGAAAGATTGTGCTTCGGGACAAAGACTCTTACATAATCTATACAGTCATTAAGAACAAGTGGTATTAATGTTTCATTGGGGCATTGTAGGAAGTATTACAGTGCCAATATGATGATAAAAACACAATAATGTACTAATCTGTGATCATCCATGACTTCCAAATCTGGCTAACTATGATATTCTTGATTAAATTATTCATTCAAATATTTTACTATGTAATGATGGTACTAAGGATTCTGATGCTTACAGACATTGGTTTAGATTTCTGTTTGTACTTCTAAATCTTTCCTGTTGATTGCTTTGAAATAATAAAACAGCCATAAGGCTTAAGAGTCACATTTCCGTGTTAAACTTCACAATTTACACTGAGCTACACCTCTTTTGTAACACATAGTAAGACTCTCGCTAAGTTAAAGGTGGTCTTTGTAAAGATCTTAGCCTTCTGCGTTCATGAGATCCCAAATGCCTGTGGCAATGGCAAGAAAACCCCACTTTCAGAAATTAATGTAACAGCTGTTCTTAGTATTATTTTATTCAAGCACTGATCCTTGATAAACATTAAGCGTAATTGTTTTGGTGGAAAAGCCTAAATAAGAGACATTTTCTTTAATAAAACTGATAGAAATAGCACATTTAGCTACTATCACCACATTCCTTGTAAAGTTAACATGAAAATCTGTCTACCATCAATACAAGAGTCAGAAATACGAGCTGAAGATTAACCTCCCTCTACGTAGTTTTTCCCCTTGTGTCTAGGAATCTAGCTCTGCTATTTGTTTCCAGGTGTCGGTCCATATATCATGACCCAGCTTCCTTCTGCAGGCTGCTGTCTCAAGCTCCTGGCTCTGGGCCTGGTTACTTCTCACCGGACATTGCACTGTTTTAATCGTATCTCAAGGTCATGTAGTCCTCTGCAGTTCGGATGTAGAGCTGATAATACAGTGCATGCTCCTTACAGTGTTATAAAGTGCTTAGAAGTGTGGCAATTCTACGTACAGCATCCTGCACAACGACCTCGCACCAGCATTGATCCCACAGAGCCTTCAGCTGGGCATATACGTGATAAAATATCTGGGAATAGGGTGGGACCACCAAACCCTGTTTTTACAGTTAAATTTGTAAATAAATTTGGACAAACCTCTTAGTATTTTACACCACAGTTCATGTTCTCATAAAATGGGAATCAATTTGATGCTACCTTGAAATATCCTGACGTTAAATAATTAACTTTCATAACATTTTAAAACTATCAATCAGCACATGCTAACTAAACACTTCAAGTCATGATGAATACTTGTAAGAGATTTTATAACTTCGTTTTAAAATTTCTTCAGTAGCCCAACTGTAGTTCAGACACTGTGTGATCCAAGAGGGCTTGATGGGGCCCCAACACATCTTACCTGTGGTGATGGCTGCGGCTGAATTAAATGTGTTCTGCAGCAAAGCAAGCTATGGGGGAACCCTCTCCAACAGCGAGCCCTGCTCTGTACCTTCCTGTGACTCTTGTGGGCAAAGCAACAGGGTCTTTGCTCTGCACAGCCAGCTAAGCGGTACCAGCATTCATTCGTGCTTTTCTTCTCCGAGTAAGAAAGTAAGACACCTCTCAAGCTCTAAGGTTTGATGGCATGAGGCGATCACAGTGGGGACAAGGGGGACCAGAGTGTTCCCCAAATAGAGGAACTTGCCGCGCTCTGGGCGCTGAGAGAGAGAAAATGGCGGGCTAGGGGCTTTGGAGACTCCGAGCACGCAGAGAGCTCCTCAAGGCTACACTCGATGTACAAAAAAAACACGACCTCGACCCCGTAG
>NW_010551566.1:0-659 GCF_000687285.1 Phaethon lepturus
CACTTTAAGTAGGTTCTGTTTCCTGCCACCCGTGTAAGCACACACATTTTTCACTCTGTGTTTACAAATTCTTTTGAAATAGCCTTTAAACAGAATGAAGAGAGTGCCTGAGGGTAAAAAAAAAATTGTTATTTTATCATTATCTGTATTTATTCGTCACTACTTTATTGCTATTGAAGCCCTGTACAGAACAGGATGGGGCCAAGTCCCGCTGGGAGCTGGTGCTCTCCCTGCCCTCTTGCTGACCCATTTCGCCTCCCGCAACCCAGGGGATAGTAAAGGGGCGCGCATCCCTGCTGTAACGAGGCAGATGTCTACAAACGAAGCGCTTGCTGGACCGGTGCCCAGGTAGAAGCACTTTGAAGGGAAAGAAAGGCCCTAGAGGAAGTGCTGGGTGCAGAAATTAGGATCTCTGGAGCTCCCTCTGGCAAGCTCACACTGATCTTTCCAGGTCCTAAGAAACCAGCTCCCACCTCTCTGCCCACCACCACGGTGCGGCTCCCTCCCTGGACAAGCAGAGCTTCACCTGCAGCACGGCACCAGCGCTGCCAGTGGAAACCAGCCTCCACCCAGAGGGAGCAAAAGCCATCAGCGGTGATGCCCGGCGCCGGAGGGGACCGGGATGGTCTTGCTGATAACTGCAGAGCAACGGGCTCCCT
>NW_010551566.1:703-1309 GCF_000687285.1 Phaethon lepturus
GGGTTTTTAGCTGGCATGAGGGAGCTCAGGTAATACGTAGACATTACTCATTTTTAAGCAGTGCCCACTGGCTGGGTTATCTGCTGCTCTGAACATGCCTCCTCTCCCTCCTTTCCGTGGTAGGAGATTATTTCCTGCTGCCCCAGGCAGCAGGGTTGTTCCCCTCTGCCCCGGGTCTGCAGGGAGCCCGGCCACATGGCCAGCGGGGCCACCGACAGCAACTGGGGCTATCCCCAGCCGTGCCGTGCCGTGCCGTGCCGGCCGCGTGTGCCGAGAGCTCTGGGCTCTGCCGAGAGCAGGGCATGTATATCTCTCCACGTGCAGGAGTCAGGAGAAAAAAAATGACCCATCCTGAATCGTGGCCGGGGAGGTTTAGGGTTGTCACTAAGAAATGCTTCTGTGCAGTAAGATCCCGAGTGGGTAGCTGGGACAGGCTGTGCAGTCTCGACCGAGGAGGGATTTTGAGAACAGAGAGGGAGGGGACGGCTCGAGGTTGGTCCCGCCGGGCCGGAGAAGGAGGCTTCAGGTATCTGAAGCTTTTTGCAGTCCTGATCTCTGCAGCTCTGGGGTTTTGTGAACCCACCAGCTGGGTGACACACTTCCGTA
>NW_010551566.1:1365-1569 GCF_000687285.1 Phaethon lepturus
GCGTGGCCGGGCCACCGCTCACAGCACCCACAAACCTCGCTCTGCCCCTGCCCTCTCAGCACCCACCCCGTGCCGGGCTGGCACCGGCACCGAACCAACTCTTAAAAGGGGAAAAACAGCTAAAAAAGCAGCCCAGGCGGCGGTGCCTGCTCTAACTACAGCCCAGAGCACCTGGGGCAGGGCTGAGCAAGGGGTTGCCTCTCG
>NW_010551567.1:0-3844 GCF_000687285.1 Phaethon lepturus
CAGTCATCCCCCGGAGACCCCCTGGGAGGCTGCTGGCTTTTCCCCGTTGCAGCTAGAAGTCAGAGCAAAACACGCCTTGGCCGTTTCTTGGTGTCATTCAGCTTTCCCACAAAGAAATCGCCGTCTTTCCAGGGTATGTTTTCTCCTCGCTAGCCCCGCAGCCTGCTTCCCCCCTTCCCTCTCCAGCATCCTGCTGGTTCGTAAAGAAGTCTCTCCTGCCTTTTATGAATTTTGGAGTGATATGACAACCTCAAATGTGTTTTTCTTGCTCCCGGGGTCCTATCAACCCCCTGCAGAGGAGGACAGGGCAGCCTATTGCCCTGATCCGCGCTCACGGGGCGCGGGAGTGAGCTGCAATAACCAGGCACATCTGAGAGCTCTTCAAATCTTTGATACGATCGAGAGAGACGGAGCCTCAGACAGGCTTCCCCCTCCCCTTTTTCTTTCTCTCTCTTTATTTTTTCTTCCCCCCGACCTTTTATTCCCAGTGGCCAAGAACATTTAGTCTGGCCGGGAAAAGGAAATCTCATTACAGAATTATGGTTCATTTAGCAGGTCCCACTGGAAGCCCTGCAATAACCACTGGCTTCCTAACAGGATTAGCCAATGTCTGAACCTCCCGATCTCACTGCAGTCGTCTCCACTCCCCACAACAGGCTCGAGGACCCCAGAAAATCCCAAGCAGCCACAGAAACCCAAGATGCAGGTGGACACGGAGAAGGAAAGCTTGAGGGGAGGCAAAGATTGAGGGGAGACGAAGCTTGAGGGGACTCAAAGATTGAGGGGAGACGAAGACGGAGGCTTTGTTGGTGTGGCACGGCTAGCAGAGGTTTGAGCAGAGGTTTGAGCAGAGGTTTGAGCAGACGTTATCCCAGGCTCTCCAGCTACAAATCCCACTTTGCTTTTCTGTCTTGGCCTCTTCCAGCCCGATGGCTCATTCTCACTGAACGGTGCGTGTTGGTTCCAAACAAGAGGACTGGGGGTATTAACTTCAGAAACGTAAGCGAGACGCTAGAGTAAATGCAAGTTCTTCTGCGGTGTTTAATAGGATGAACCCTGTCTGCTGCACCTGAGCCAGTACCAAGATGCTCATGTAAGTTGGTTGAGGGTCCTCCTGACATCGGCCTTGGAGTCTACATGAACATGAAGGGTTTTGGTTGGCATCACATTGCACGGTAACACGTTTTCTGGGATCAGCTCTCTGTCAGTAAGAGGGTAGGAGGGCTTAGGAAAAAATAATTCAGAGGAGAAGATCAAGAAAGAGGCCAAGTTATTTGGGGCCACCAGAACAGCCAAGACCAGGTTTTGCCTTCAGCGATGCTGAAATCTCCTTGCTTCCTCCATCCCTGTCCCCAGGGATGAGGCGGTGAAAGAGCAGTACGTCGGGTGTAGCACTGCGTATGAAACCACCTCTGGGATTTCACAAGGGTGAACATCTGCCTTTCGCCACAAATCCGCTCCCGGTGTTTCATTACCACACCGGTTTATAGACGGAGAGAACGCAACCGCCGTCCCCAGCAGCAGCTGGCAGAGATGTCAGGCTGAGGATGGCAAAGCCAGCTTTGCCGACGTAGCCTGGAGCTGGCTCTGGGCAGGGAGGCAGCAGCAGGAGTGTTATCTGCCTACAGCAGCCACTGATAAAGGTGACAGGAACTGTCTCAGTGGCACCCCTCCAGGTGTTACCTCACGAAGAAAGGGTGCAAAACATGGGCAGGATTTGCCTGATTTGCCTTCCCTTCGAGCAGGGAGAGGCGGTGCGGCTTTGGTTTAACCAAAAGCAAGAAACAGGAAAATTGGTTAAGCAAATTTGCCAAGAACGTGCTCTCAGCACTACCTTGCTCCATAACATATCTGCTCAACCTGACTCCGTCACACATCTGCTCAACCTTGCTCCGTCACACGTGCTCAACCTTGCTCCATCACACATCTGCTCAACCTTGCTCCATCATATATCTGCTCAACCTTGCTCCATCACACATCTGCTCAACCTTGCTCCATCATATATCTGCTCAACCTTGCTCCGTCACACATCTGCTCAACCTGACTCCGTCACACATGTGCTCAACCTTGCTCCATCACACATCTGCTCAACCTTGCTCCGTCACACATCTGCTCAACCTGACTCCGTCACACATGTGCTCAACCTTGCTCCGTCACACATCTGCTCAACCTGACTCCGTTACACATGTGCTCAACCTTGCTCCGTCACACATCTGCTCAACCTGACACCGTCACACATGTGCTCAACCTTGCTCCATCACACATCTGCTCAACCTTGCTCCGTCAAACATCTGCTCAACCTTGCTCCGTCACACATCTGCTCAACCTGACTCCGTCACACATGTGCTCAACCTTGCTCCATCACACATCTGCTCAACCTTGCTCCGTCACACATCTGCTCAACCTTGCTCCGTCACACATCTGCTACAGGTAGCTTTCGCCATGGCGGAGTCCACACCAACCACTGTAGGGTGCAGCCCGGCAGATGTCCACGTGCCCCGTGGTCCCTGGCACCGCATCCCAGTCCTGCTCTGGTCCTTCTCCAGTGAGGGGTGGGGACCTGGAAGATGTTGGAGCCCACCGCAGCCCCACCTCCAGACATGCCTCCCCTCTCTGACAACACAAAGAGCCCGGAGCGCTGGCTCCCAGCTTGGATGCTCTGAACGAGCTGCGGTGGCTGAGACGCATCATTAGCGCTGGAGGAAACCAAAGGCCGCGTAGCGTTGTTTTTTGGAGGCAGAGCCCTGCACCCCCGTCCCCGCGGCCCCCACGCTGCTCCAGCTCCACCAGCAGATGTTTCCATCACTAGCCAGACCGTTTTCTGGAGGTGAAGGGATGCGGCGGCCTTCACACCGCTGCTAACGAAGCCGCGTGGGCAGGGGGTAAGTGCCGGGGGTCAGTCCGGCGCTCAGATAGCGGCAGCAAGCCGGGGTTTGCGCTCCCAGGGCGAGACGGACGTTCCCGCGAAGGCGGTGGGGACCTCGCGGGTTTCGCGGGACCAGCCCGGGGGACAAAGCAGGAGGTGAAGGCAGAAGCTGTGGGAAGAGAGGTGGGAGGGACGATGCAGCGCCGCGAGCGGGGAAAAGTTTCGCTCACGCGCGCAGCGTGTAATTCGGTTTGCAGCGTCTCCCTGAAGCCAAGAATTGAGTAAGAGACCGAAAGGGATGAGGCGTTTATGCGGCTAATGAGAACACACGGGCTGCGACCATCCCCGCGGGCGAGACCGCCCCAGGAGGGTGTAAACCCCCGCTCCCGGCCTTCCAGCAGCCCCGGGTGGCTGGGAACGCAGGCGGACCCTCCGCGGGGACAGACGGATGACCTCTGTCCGGCAGTCCGTCTGTCCTGGGTACCGGCAGCGAGGGGCAGAGGATGGGCAGGGGAAGGGGCTGCCCACGCCTTGCCGGAGCGCCAAGGCAAGGATGCTCTCTCTCCCTCAGTGCAAAAATCGCCGTTGTACCCGTCACCTTGGCTTCTGGGAGGACTTTTTAGCCCCTTTTGGCTGCAGACCGAGCTGGCACAGAGGCGCGAGCGCTCTGCCTCCCTCCGGCCCTTCCGCGGGGACCCCTGCGCGCCGTCACCCTTCCCAGCGCCGCTCCCAACCGCCACCGAGCAGGACGGAGGCGTCACCTGGGCAGCTACCTGGGGAGCTGGGGGTCAAGAAATCTCATCTGCGAACACAGCCACGCGCAACGACCAAGAGCATCAACCGCCGCAGAGGAGGGGATACGGGGCCCGACCCGGGAAACCCGGCTGGCAGCAAGTCTTGCTACAACTACACACCATACGCTGCCCGAAGCGGCCGCACGACTTCCCCCCACCCCCGCCCTTTTCCTTTTTCTTTTCT
>NW_010551567.1:3875-6359 GCF_000687285.1 Phaethon lepturus
TGTTTGTTTGGCCATCCAAACACTCATCTGCAGCAACGGGGTCTGGCAGCCCAAAACTTTCCCTAGGGAAGAAGTTCTGGCATCCAGCGGACTCTGGAAAGTTGCTCTGAGCCTGTCTCATCTCACGACTTGACATATCGCCGCTGCCCATTTCCCTTCCCAAGGAAATCTGATTTGTTCTGAAGTTTATAGTTTCAGTGACCTAATCCCAGCATAGTTGTTCCTGTTTCCCTTTAATTTACTGCCGCAGCTTGTATTAATTGATGTATTGCAGAGGGCTTGAGCCAAGCTAATTGTTTTAGAAAAAGAAAAAAAAAGAAGAAAGTAAGGGAGATGTGAGGTCCCTTAGTGGATTACGAAGGTATTCGAGTGGGGAAACAGCAGCCACCAGAAAATAGCGATAGCTCCAACCAGAAGCGACTGCCTGGAGAGGCGGAGGCTCTCCAAGCCGCCGGTCGCAACGTGCCGTCATGCTCCCTGCAAACAGAAATATCTTCCCTGAGATGACCTTGAGGGGAAAGGCAAGGCGGGGGAGAGAAGGGCCGGGATGTCCTCTCTGTGCCGGGGCGGCCTTCGCCCCTCCGGCTCTGCCCTCGCCCAAGGCTGCTCCCGTCGCTGAAAGACGGTGGGGATCGGGGGAGTTTCCCGAGGACAGGAAAAAGGCAAATGTCACCCATTGTCCAGCAAGGATGATCTAGGGAACCACAGGCAGCTCAGCTTGCCTGAGAAGCGGATGGAGCAAATCCTCCTGGAAGCTGTTTCCACCCGTGATGGACGAGAAAGTCATTGGGAACTGCCAGAAAGCATTCACCAGGCGTAAATCACGGCCCGTGGACCAGATCGCCTTCCAGCGTGAGATGACTGGCTCTGTGGACCAAGGCGGAGCGGTGCAAGCTGTATGACTTCACTTTAGCAAGGCCTTTGACAGACTCTCCTGTCGTATTATTCTTGTGGCCAAATTGCGGAGAAGCAGGTAAATTGAGGACAGGGTACACTCTCAGCTCACTTCCAGATGAGACCAGCCAGAGGAGAGCAGGGCTGCTCTCCGGAGGGACCACCACAGGCTGGAGAAATAGCCCAACAGGAGCTCAGGGAATTCAAAGGCAAACCCCGAGTCCTGCCCCCGGAACGGGATAACCCCAAGTAACAGGACAGGCTGGGTCCAAATGGCTAGAAAGCAGCTTTGGAGGAAAGGTTCTGGAGATCCTGGTGGACAAGAAGAACCATGGTTCAGCTTGGCCAAAGCCAACTGCTTCCCTGGGCTGTATTTTCCCCCTCTGTTTGGTACTTGCAGGTCTGGGTGGTGTCCAGTTCCAGGCTCCTCCGGATGAGACGGACACGCTGGAGCAAGTCCAGTGGAGACCACCAGCCCGATCAAGGACTGGAGTACACAGTGCACAAGGGGAGGCTGCAGGAGTTGGGCTCCTTCTCCCCAGAGAAGAGGAGAGGAAGAAACCTGATGGCTGTCTGCAGTCACCCACCTGGAAGCTGGGGAGAAGACAGTTGGAGGTCACCAGAGGAACATGTGAAGTTCTGATGTGCTATTGAGGGAGGGGGGGAATGTGCCTCACGAAGGTGGTCAAACACGAGGGATTTTTCATCCTTGGAGTTATCAGAAACTTGGCTGGGTCATGGCCAACCACGCCTCTGGCCCTGCCTTGGGCAAGGACGCCCGTGGTGCGGGCAGAGGAGGCAGGGTGCAAGGCAGAGCACAGAGGTTGCTCGTACAGGCTACGTCTGGAGACCTCGCACTTAGTTTTGCCGGTTAGTTTTGAGCAGAGAACAAGACAGAGGAGGAAGAGGCTTCACCTCCACCAGCTCCACCTGATGGGACCACACGGTGCTTCTACTACCTGACAGGCAACGCGGTGCTCTGCGCAGGCGTGAGCCGGGTCCGAGCCCATGGGAGCGTGCGGCAAGGGAGGAAGCGGGAGTCTCCTCTGCCCTCCCTCCTCCATCTCCCCTCGGAGCGACGAGGCCAGAAGCAAAACCCCAGAGCCAGATCGAACGGCAACCTTCCCGGCGACCGCCGCAGGGCTGTGCACGGCTGCCAGCGGAGAAGCGTTTCGGAGACGGGGGTGCATGGGGGGGACACCCCGGCACGTCGGCAGACCCTGGGAGCAAAGCCCGGCTCCCACCAGCCCCCAACCACAACACCGTCCTATTAAACTATGAAAGTTTTCCGGGCAAGAAACGTGCTCCTTGTTGTTTTCCTGGCCAGAAGCCCCCCCCCTTCACATAAATCAGCCCTTTCAGCATGGCTTTCACAGAGAGGTTGATTTATTCGGGAGCGACACAGGGAGTTTCCAGATTAACACTAATTGCTCTCCCAAATTACTTAATAGTTTAAATTGCAGTCCTCTCTTTGGAAATCATCTCAGACAGTCCAATAAAAAACTATCATCGAAGAGACAACTGCAAATTGATAAAGTCTTTGAGTCGAGGCTAATATCATCGCTGTCTGGCAAATTTATTCATCCGAAA
>NW_010551568.1:0-1586 GCF_000687285.1 Phaethon lepturus
CGGGGAGCGGCAGGCGAGGGGGAGGGAGGGGAAACGGGGAAAAGCGACAGAATGATGGCAGTGATTAAAAAAAGCACCAGGAAAACCCAAGAGACAGCGTTTGTTAAACACAGGCTGCAGAAAAGCAAGAGGACGAGGCTGAGGTTTGGGCAGGGAGGATGAGACCTGCCCTGCACTGATGCCCAGCTCGGATGCAGCGGGCTCCGTCCAGCCCGGGTACATCACCCACAGCCCCAGGACAGGCACCCTGCATGGCGCAGCCCCTGACCACGAGCTTCCCCACAGCCCCAGCAAGGGGCTCACACGGAGCCACACACACCCACTGTGCTGGCCCACGGCCCCGAGCACGGCTCTGCCCTGTGGGAGCCCCGCACCGTCCCCAGAAACCCGGGTCGACCCGTATCCCTCCTGCCCTGGGCACGGTGGCCCCGGGCACGTCCCCAGGAGCTGGCAGGGCGCGGGAGCTTCTCACTGCTCTGTCCTCGTCCCCGCAGGCTCCTGCACGGGACGGGGCAGGAAAGGACAATAAATAGAGAACAACAGGACGGCGGGAGGTGGCTTCCCCTTCCCCGCAGACAGCAGGGCTTCCTCCCACCACCTGCATCTTCTTGCCCATCGAAGACGGAGTCAACTGGTTTATCCTGACCATGAAGGAGACGAGGCTACAGGAAAAATGCAGATCCGTGGGAACAGCACCGCAAGGATGCAAGAACTTGGCAGGACGACCTCCACAAACACTTTACAGAAAAGCCTTAATAGCCTCAGTCACCACTGCAAGACCCATGAGACACATCCAGACCCATCCCCGAGCCCTGCAGACGTGTAAACATCCATCCTCACTCCAGACACACCAGCAGCTTGTGACTTTTGCTCGTCCCAGCTAAAACAGCGATGCCTCCCGCAATGGTGTCAGTGGGGCTGGGGAAAGTGGGGACCCCCCAGGCCATCTCCTTCCACCCAGAGAGCTGGGCTCTTGCCGCTGGCCCGGTGCCCATCCCCAGCCTCGCAGCAGCCCCGGACAGTATTTTAGCTTCTCCCAGCCCCAGCGCATCTTGTGGCAGGTAGCTTGGGCTCCCCAGCTGGAGATGCTGCCCCAGTCACTTTTACTGGGGTGGCTCCAAAGGGGACAGGAGGCTGGTTGGGCTCCTTTCCCACGGGACTGGAGAAAACATCTGCTTGAGAAATGCCCAGCTTTTGACTTATGGCTTTATTCCAGCTTGGGCTGCAAGGCTGCAAGCTGGGAATTCAGCAAAAACAAACTATTCCAAAAATGTCTCAGCGGGGGAAAAAAAATAATCATCATCATCATCATCAAAACAAAGCATTTCAACAATTCCCTGCACAATCATAGCCAAAATGCTCCACCACATCCCTGCTGGCTGCCGGCTGGCTGGGAGGAGACCTCCTCCCACTGCAAATGGTACCATGAGAGCCTTTCTGCACTGGGGTGGAGGGACTGGGCCCGTCTGGGGGGCCGAGGCTGACCGCAGACGGCCGGGGCTTTGCTGGGACGCAGGAGCAGGGAGGTGAGCGACGTGGAGGCTTCTCCTCTCGCCCTGTGCAACCCCAGCCCCGTGACAGCGGCC
>NW_010551568.1:1746-2094 GCF_000687285.1 Phaethon lepturus
CGGGGGGACCCGGAGCGGCTCCCGGACCATCCGAGCATCTCTGGGCACTCAGCGAGAAGAGATTTACCCCACCGAGCACTGCACAAGCTGCACAGCTTTCTCCATCGCTTCTCTCCCTGTGGACATCCCACCCACGCCGCCGCAGCAGGCACCAGGAAGGTCAGCAGCTAGATCCTGCACCCTCCACCGATGGGCTGCAGTCTTTTTGCTCCCCAGGATGCTGTAGAGCCCACCACACCTCAACCCTTCCCTCTGGCTGAGCCTTTGACAAACAGCAGCACAGGAAAAAAAGTATGGAAACCCCAGAAGCGACATAAGGTGTAAAGAAAAAACTCACATATATGGGCC
>NW_010551568.1:2277-4706 GCF_000687285.1 Phaethon lepturus
TACATTGCTGAGGCTGTGAAAGCAAAAAGCACCAAACTCCCCAAATTCAGGCTTTTCCTACAGCTTTGAGGCCCTGCACAACCTGAACTTCACGGATTAAATGAATCACCATTAATAAACAGCGTTGGAAGAAGGAGAACAAGGATCAAATTGAAAACGTGTTTGTGCAACACTGCACAATCCCTCGTCTTTCCACCCTTTGATTTTGCAAAGCTGTTTAGGGTGCCCAGATTGGAAGGCAGCAGCGGAGGCGGGAGGCGCAGACCCGACCCCAGGGACCCCACGGCAGCGCTGGGGACAGCGGCTCTGCCAGCCAGCCCCGCAGCAGCGCCGCCGAAGGATGCTGCAGAGCGCACGTGCCAGACAGACCGCGCGTGCCAGACAGACCGCGCGCGGGGTTGATACAGGATCACGTTTAGGAGCCTCTTCCAGCTCATTGCCTTGCCTTGCTCTAGGCAGCCAGCGGTGGGTGTGCTGCTACGACCAGGATGGAGAGCAAACAAGCAGGAGCCAGACCCCTAAGAAAGCACTCGAGTCCCCTGAGCCACTCAGAAAAAATAAAAATAAACTTAAAAAACGCAAAAATAAACGCAACAAAGTCCAGGAGGGAGCAGAGAGCAAACCGAAAAGGGACTGCAGAGGGGTGCCAGGCGCAGGCAAGGAGAGCGGGCCAGGCTCAGAGCTCCGGGGTGCAGGCACAGCTCTGGATGGAGCAGTTCCCAGGCACGGGAAGGGGCTCCCCACTCTGCCCCGGTTGCTCAGGGAGGGCAAACCCAACCAACCACAAAACCATCAGGCAACCATCTCCTCCCAGCCCACTCCAGCCAACCTCACCCTAATGCAGGCAGCAGACGGGCTTTTATCATTTAAGATCGTTAACAACAATAATAGTAATAACCTGCGATACACACCTGACGTCCACTTTTCTCCTAAGCGACAGCATGGCACAAAGGAGAGAAAAAACAGTCGAGAGAGAAGCTGAGGTCAGAGATACCATGCAAGCACAGGGGAAAGCACCCGTGAAGTTGAGGAGGTGTGTCCAGGCGAACGAGAGGGAGCCGAGTGCTGATGGGGACGGGGGACCGTTGGGGACGCGGCCCCGCGCTGGATGGCATGGACTGGCCAGCGAGCAGAGGAGGTGGCTTGGTGACAAGGCTGCAAGGCAACGGTGACCAGCAGCAGGGCTGGGAGGACACGGGGGCAGGCGTGCGATCGCCTCCAGCGCTGGTGTCCTTGGAGTCACCGCGTCCGTGCGCACCTCGGTGCATCCCTCTTTGAGCAGCCATCCCTGGGGGAGAGCTGGGCTCGGGGGCTCCACGAGAGGGGCGAAGGTGACAGCCCACCTACGCAGGCTTGGCTGGAGGGACAGGGACACTCACGTGTTGTTGACGATTTGCAGGCGCTCTCCTTTCTTGAAGGACAAGTCCGTTTCGGTCCGGGACTCGTAGTCGTAGAGGGCCACGAAGGTGGTGACTCCACCTGCGACAGAAAGCAGTCAGGACGCTGCCGCAGCGTGGTGCTGGGTGACCCTCACTGGGGACCCTCCTCTCCCGCCATCCTCCCACCAGCCGACAAGACACAGATCTGCTCCCCCTCCTCCTCAGAGTCCTTCAAAAGCAGGGGACCCCATCATCACGAGAAGTTGGAACCAAACCCACAAAGACCCAACCGAGCCCCTCCCTGCCCCGCCGAGCCCCAGCCCACACCAACCAGCCAGCGCCCCGGCACGCTGCGGCGAGGTGACCGTGTCAGAGGTGTTGAAGCCTCCGAAGAGCTTGGACTCAGCAGCCATGGTCCCGAAAGAGCGGCTGGGGGTGCGATGGGTGTCGGGAGCAGCCACTTTGCTGGGGGTCTGCGAGGCTGGGTAGCCCCCGTGGTGGGTGTTGTCGGTGGGCTCCAGGCTGCGCCGGCGCTGGCTGGGGTCTTTGGGCTTGCTCTTGCTGCTCCCCATGGTCCCGGGCTGCAGGAGACAGACACAGATGCACAGGGCTTCTTCTTTATTATTATTATTATTATTAAGCTGTTTCCAAGGGTTTGTGCGACAGACGCCTGCCCACTAGGAAACGAAACAACCTCCAGAGTCTGTTCAAGCATCGGCTGCCGGAAAGTCTGGCCACCCTGCCCTTGCCCTGGGACAGCATCGCCCCTCCGTAACACCGAGCCACGTCCCGCCTCGCCGCAGCAGCCAGCGAGACGCCGGGAGCGGAGGGAAGCACGCTTAGTCACGGCACTGCGGGGCGAGGATGCTGAGCGCGGAGCCTGGACCGGTGCTCGGGAGCACGGCTGCAGATGCCCCAGGGCCAGGTACCCGCCGTGGGATGTAGCTCAGCACTCCATACGGCCACGTTTCCTCCTACACAGGGGTTTCTACTAGGGCACGGGAAGCCAAGACCCGGAGAAACATTCACGAATTTGGATTACTCTGGCAG
>NW_010551568.1:4778-5593 GCF_000687285.1 Phaethon lepturus
TGCATCTCTCGGTTTGCTCAGGATGGGGATTTAAATGCTGAGGATGTTCCCGTGAAGCCAAAAACATGCAGCAAACAGAAGAAAAGTTTCAGTCAGGAGCAGTTTCAGGCAGTTAGCAGCTGAAGACCAAGGGATCTAAGCTTTATATATAGTCATGTCTTCCTTTCCACTCAAGATCAGGCTCTATAAATACCTTCAAGGTAATGATATAAATGAAGAAAGGGAATTATTCGCAGTCTCCAAAGATGGCAGGACACCCAGCAGTGTCCTGAAGCTATGGAAGGAAATATTTAGGCTACATCACGCATGGCAGGAGGCAAAAGGGAGGTGGAGACAACCAGGGAGGAGAATATCTCCGATAAGTAAAAACAAGCAGGAAAGGAGCAGAGGAGGCAGCCGCTGCCTGTGTGGTGCGGACATGGATGCAGCCACCTGCGAGGCTTTGCTGAGGGCTCAGCCTCACCCCACAGGTGGTTTTTCTAACCCAGCTTTTGAAAGAAGCCCAGGCTGAGCTCCCACGAGTGGGTCCAGAGACACGGTTAGGGGTGCCAGCCACAAGCTCTGCTCCCCTCCCAGCTCCCCTCGCGATGACAAGGGCTTTTCCTGGCGATTAGGGCTTATTTTCCAAAAGACCCAACTTCTATCTACCGTTTTCCAGCTCCCAAACTGCACTGATGTCCGGCAGCATCCCCTGTCCCGATTCCACGCAGGTTTGCTTCAGCTGCAACCATGCCAGCGGGATCAGACCCTGCAAGGTTTGGGAATTGGAATAAACGGATTTTTCGGGCTGGGTAGGGCTACAGCAGCCGCTCCGG
>NW_010551568.1:5808-6149 GCF_000687285.1 Phaethon lepturus
TTTGGGGGGGGGGGGGCCCTCCGCCAGCCGCTCCGGTGGGAAGCGGAGCCGTTCTTCCTCCTACACGCACGGGCCATGAGGAGGAACCGACGCCTCTATCTGCCGCGGGACTTGGCCCACGCGTATCTGTGCCGGGCTTTGGGGGCCTTGGAGCAAAGGAAGGTCAAATTTAGGCTTTGCGCTTGCAAATCGTCACCGACGACAACCCAGAGGCAGAGCCTGCAGAAAAGGCGAGGGGGTCTGTCCTGTGAATAAATGTGCTTTTAAAAGCCTGCTGCAGAAGATGCTCAAGCAGGACTGTGGGAGAAAGCAGGACCTTAGAAACGATGAGAAAAAGCCCC
>NW_010551569.1:0-212 GCF_000687285.1 Phaethon lepturus
TTTGGCTCGTTTTCGGCTGGATCAGCTCCTGGATCCACTGAGCAGGGAGGGCGGGATGAGCCCGTGGGGGGGCAAAGGGCCCGAAAGAGCCCAAAATAACCAGTTTCCCCAAGAGGCGACGCTCCCAGCCTGCCCAGTTCAGCCCAGTCCGCCACCTCTGGCGGGCACGATGTGCTGCCCTCCCCCGGGCGAGCAAGGGGAGCGCTGCGTGT
>NW_010551569.1:589-811 GCF_000687285.1 Phaethon lepturus
CGCAGTCGTATCCCCCAGATTGCAGTTGCATCCCCCAAATTGCACCCCCAGATTGCAGCTACATCCCCAAATTGCAGTTGCATCCCCCGAATCGCAGTCTGGGGCGGCTCTGACCCCCAGCAATGCCCCGCGCTGGGCTCTGCTGACGCGTTTCCCTTTGCTCCTGCCGAGGCTGCAGCGGTGGGAAGGGGCTGGGGATTTGCCTCTCCCTGTGCGGTCCCG
>NW_010551570.1:0-3804 GCF_000687285.1 Phaethon lepturus
TCTGCCCCGAGGTGCGGGCTGCCCAGGCGGTGCAGGGGACGACGACTGTCACCTCTGCACGGGAGGCAGCCGAGACGGCGGCCTGGTGCCTGGGACACGTCGGCGAAGAGCCCGGGCAGAGCCCCGTGACAGGCACAGATAAATATAATCGCCCTCCTGGCAATGGCCCCTTCGCGGATGTTTACAAACAGCTCAGTACTTTTCCATGTTAAGAAGCTTGTTTTTCCAGATGCCTTGTATCGGGTGGTTTTTAATGTGTATAGTTAATCCCTTCTCACAGAGTCTTTCATAATAAACATCAACCCCTGACCTGGCTAATAACTATGTTAACGCTAATGCTTTTGATTTTTTTATCTCCTGCTCGGGTTGTCAGGGGGAATGCAGCCAGCAGCTCGGCGAGAAACGGGGACGCGACTTCGGCGCACACAAACCCCCCCCGCTCCCCCAGCCTCTGGCATCGCCCTCGGGCCGTGCCCGGACCCTCTGCACCTGGACAGCAGCTCAGCTCTCGACAAAGCTACGAGCCGTGTGTAAACCTGGAGTTTTGAGTTACTGTTTGAAAAGGCTTGTCCAGCCCCAAAACGTCTGGGGCAGACTGCCTGGGGGGGTGCAAGACCTGATAATAACGTTCATTGCACGCTCCGCGTCACCCTCCCGTGGTTTCCACCTTCAACAGGACAGCAGAGAGCAAGATGTTTCCCATGCAGGAGGTTTGACAGCGGCGTGGTTTATGCTTTACCCTCCTCAGTACCTGTTCCAGCGGGACATGATGTCCGTCCCGGTCCGTGCCTGAAATCCTCCAGGGCTCCTGTGAGAAATCCTCCAGGACGGGCTAAACCCTGCGGCGTCTCCCGGATGATGGGGAAGTGGATCCCGCGCATGGACCAGACGGTTCATGGGTGCTCACAGGAGGAGCGTAAGTTGGGTCACTTGTGGAAGGGGTTGGAAGGTGCTGTCATAGAGGAAATCCCTACACCAGCGCTAACTGGAGTGACCTCCAAACCATCACCGTGCACCGCTACGGGTCTCGGACCCACCAGGCGGGGCAACCCTATGTCCAACCCCAGGGACAGTCCAAGGCTCTCCCGACCCCTGCGTTTCACCTGGAGCTGGGCTCAAGCAGACCTGGATGCCAGCAGCCGCGAGGGAGATGCAGGGTAAAGGGGAGTAAAGCCGGGATCTGGACCGGTCCCATCTGCTCAGGTTCCCACCACGCTTTTGTAAAAGATGGGTTTGTCAGCTTGAGCATCCTGGCCCAACTCCAACTCCAGTAATTACACATCGCCTCCCCAAATTCCCCTGGAGTTTCAGTTCAGATATGCCATCAGGGTTCACTTTCTGTCCCAACTGTTGCTAAGCTAGGCACTGTTAAGCTTTTGCTCCACTTTATTTGTTCCAGAGCTACATTTCACTGAGAACCATCCTCTGGGCGTAACAGAGCATGAAGCGGAGGGATGAGCCTGGCCTCCGTGGGCCCCACATCTGACGTCTCCCCAGATGCCATGGACTAAGATCCAGTTTTCCCTCCAGCTGTTGTAGAGCAGCAAAACTTGGATCCGGCTCTGACCATCCTTCGTAAAGTGCAGAAGCATTTTCCCTTGGAGTCTCGGGCTTATATCCAGTAACTTCATTAGCAGCCAGGTAAGCTCCTAGCTGGCTGATAAAGCTAATTCATATTAAAGACAAAAGCATGTCTGTACCAGTGATGTGGAAAGAGATCTCCCAACGCAGGCTCTTTTGGAGGAGGATTTTACTGGGCAGGGTGGCACGTGTGGCACTGCCGGTGACGCCCAGGTCACACCATTGCACAGCTGACCAGGTCTGACGCCGGGCATCGCTGCGGGGCTCCTGAAGGCACCTACACAGCTAACCCGATGCCTTTACAGACACATCGGGCACAGGGATGGGCAGTTACTTCAAAGGAGGGGTAACAGTGTCCCCGGAGGAGGAGATGCCCTGAGTGCATCACTTTTTCAGTGGGGGATTCAGCTCACAGAATATACGCCCTCCCCATTTCAAGGGACGCATCTATAATTAAAAAAAAATGACATTACCAGCCCTAACGCGCAACTTTCCGATGGCCTTGTCAGCAGCCAGTGACATCTGCACCCCTGGTTCTTTGCTCTCTGGAGAGTTTCCAATTATCTCAGCTGGTAGTAACAGCTTTTCAGCCCCTCTCCTCACCCAAGGCACAAACAACTCGGACTTTTTAAATCTCTGCCTACCACCAACATGTTAGCTATACCCATGTAAATCTGTCAGCGCGGTAAGAACCAAGCGCAGCTGTAATTCAGGCCAGTGACCACAGGAAAACCTCAAAATCTCTACTCGATGCAAAGGGAGGCTGTTAGAGAGGTTTGTGCTTACCGGGCCACAGCCTCAGGAGAAGCCTAACGCAGGGGCTTGGGAAGGAGCTTCACCCGCTCCTCGACTTAGCTCTGACTCCGAACCCCGGTCCAGAGGCAGGGGAATGCGAGAACGATGTCCCTCTGGCTTTGCTCACGCTGCTCTCGCAACGAGGATGACCACCCTTTGCTCACGCTTCTCTCGCAACGAGAATCCCCACCGCTAAACGCTGCCGTGGCCACAACAGCAGCTCGTGCCTAGTGCAGTTTCCACGTCCACTGGAAACGCATCCAAGGCACGCGAGGGGACGCAGGGCACAGCATCGTCCCTCCCCGCGGGAAACGCAGCTCCTCCCGACCCCGTCCCAGACCCTGCACCGCGGAGCCGGCAGGGACGGCGTGGGCAATGCCCGCCGGGGTGGGCAGCGCTGCCCGGAGCAGCCAGGAGCGAGGGAAAGCCCCGCAGCAAGGTCAGACACCGACAGCCTCGGCTTAATGCCCTTGAGCCCCGTGACAGGAGGAAACAACACAACATAATCTCCAGCTCAGCTGTGCTGTCTCTCATTTCACGGCTCTCCCCACCTCCCGCTTACTCACGAGGAGCGGCCTCCATGCCGCCCAGCCGCGCTCCCCCGGCATCGGTGCTACGGCCTGTGCCGTTAATGAAAGGGTCAGACACCGACAGCCTCGGCTTAATGCCCTTGAGCCCCGTGACAGGAGGAAACAACACAACATAATCTCCAGCTCAGCTGTGCTGTCTCTCATTTCACGGCTCTCCCCACCTCCCGCTTACTCACGAGGAGCGGCCTCCATGCCGCCCAGCCGCGCTCCCCCGGCATCGGTGCTACGGCCTGTGCCGTTAATGAAAGGGGTGCGGTCAGGTATCTCCATCGGGGGTACCTCCACCGGGGGTACCTCCATCGGGTACCTCCACCGGGTACCTCCACCTGCTCCCTCCCAGCAGAGATGAGCAGGAGGCTAAGGTTGGCACTGCTGGTGGGAGCGCGTGGCTCAGCAGCGTGGGCCACTGTGGCTTCTCAGAGGATGCCCTGCCCTGGCACCCACCACCCACAGCCAGCCGGGGGCACACCAGTTGCCACCACATCTGGGCAAGTCTGGCCCCGGGGGAAAGCTCTCCTTTGGCAAAAGCCTAAACACTCACATACCTCAGAGGGCTTCTTCTCCTTCTGCCGTGACCAGGTGGATTTGGTATTCGGAATTTTGGAGCATCTGGAGGCAGGTGTGGTGTGACCTGCAACACGGCAACAGAGACACGTTACGTGAAAAAAGAGATGAAGTTTTTTTCTGTACCTTTGTCACCAGCCCCACTGCCGCTACTACAGCAGCAACCAACACTCTGGGTCAACGCTAAGAGGTGACAAGACCTTGACACAGCATTATTTCTGTCCACATCCCAGGGTACTTCACCAAAATAGATTAACATCACTTTCATGCTGAG
>NW_010551570.1:3835-10553 GCF_000687285.1 Phaethon lepturus
TGAAGTTTAAAAAGACTGTTGTGAAATGCGGACATCAGAATTGCAAAACCAAAGTCGTAAGTAAGAATGGCTTCTAAGAGGGAATGAGCCAGGGCTAGCAGTCCTGGAACCAGGAATCAGGAATTAAGGAGGTAAGACCAAAAATTTTCTAACAAGGATGCTTAAAGACAAGCATCTGAACTGCTCGAAGACTTCAGACCCCATGGTCAAAAATATTGACCAAATCAGGTAAAACTCCTCTTCCCGTGCCAGGACGAGTAACTTCCACACCCTCAGCAACCCACTAGTTGGGAGCATCTAGTGGGAGCCACACAACAGGACACACCAAGCAAATGCTCTTTCCACTTCCCAGCAGTAAGAGAGTATTTGCTTTGGGATTTGGGATTACTTTACTCTAGGAGTACTATGAATGGTCTCTCATCATCCTGTCTGGAGCAGTATCATCACCAGCGCTACCACCTCCACAAGCCAAGGGCAGCTGAAGCTTGAAATGTTCTGGGACCTTTATGGTATTAACCTTTATTTCCAACCCATAGGTGTTACCATCACTACTAGTACCAGTAAAAAAAAAAAAAAAATACAAACAAAAAAAGCTGTATGGATTTGGTAATAATAAACTAATTACTGGAATCTGTTTACAATCGTGATAATGGCTGGGTCTTCCGTACAGCAGAATCCCTTCAGTTCCCAATACACAAAAATGCTTTGGTGGGGGTGCAACAAATTAACTATCGCCAGGCCTATTTAATGCTGATTTTATCCTCGGATGGGTGAATGAGAAGAAACACCACCGTGTACGTAAGCAAATGCCAAACAAGACGGAGCCAGGCACGCCGGGACTTCCGGAGGGGCTCTGGGCTGGGAGCAGAGCTGGCTGTCCCCAGCACGGTGCCACCGCGGTGGGAAATGTCCCTCGCTCCGCCAGCTCCGGCAGTCGAATCCCTCACGAGCCCAGATAAACCTCCCGCGCCTATTTCTGCTCGCAGGGGAGGAGGCACTAGTTCACCTCGCGCCTTTTACTTGATAAACCCACTTTCTTCTACTTCATAAAACGAAGACCAGATTTGATGGCATCAGTTCCCAAACTGCTTTTATGACTGCAGTGTCAGGCTCCCGGTCATTAAAGCGGGCTCCGCAGAAGTGCTTTTTTTTTTTATCATTTCCGTACGTAACAGGACCGTGCAGGCAAACCCCACGGCAGAAGTCCCTGCGCTGCAGCCGCCGGGAAACGCCGCTTCAGCCGGCGCGCTGCTCGAAGCATCGCAGCAGCGGAGCCGCAGTTTATACTGAGCGATCGCGTCACTAATTTCCACCTTGCTCCCTCTTCTCAAGCTACGACGTGGTGCTACAACCACGTTGGCTTAGATAACGTGCCACGACCATCCTTCCCCGGCGGAGGCATAAAAGAGAAGGTCATCACTTTGTTTACAATTATCCTGCAGGAGAGCATTTGTCAACAGCTTAGATATCACCTGCAGCATAAATATCCAAGCCCAACAGAGATAAGGCCATGTTGTTTAATACCGTGATTAAAGATGCCTCGCCCCCAAAGGCTGCGAAGCCAGCTAGCGCAGCTCGGCTTGGGAAGCCCTTGGGCATCTGGGGATTAGGAGACGGGAAGTTTGGAGCACGGCTTCCGAAACAAACCCCTTTCTGAGATAGAGACGTTTTATTTTACGAGAAGTGAGGGGTATTGACAAAGCTTGAAACGCTTTCCATAAGCACGGCTCGGACCCCCCCGGGGCTCCAGCAGGACGGAGGTCCCCTCCGGCAGCCAAACAGCAGGTTCCCGTCAGCTGTAATGGTGCAAACTCTGTTCACAATGACAATTTTTTTGGCTAAAGCTGTGGGAACGGCAGCCAAACGCAGCAACATCAGCCTTTCCATAACCCCCTGTAATCTCCCCATCATCCTGTTAGGAAAAGGCCCAGAAGTTTAGTGTCTTTAGCAAAGTCCCTTTCGTTCTCAGATATCCAGCAGCCAGATCCTGTAAAGTGTGGAAAGCAAATTCCCAGCACGGCCCAGATGAAATTACTGTGACATTTGTAAGAAACCGAGAGCAACTAGTAGGAAACTCCGGAGCCCAGACAAGGGATTAGACTCGTGCCTCGAGGGTACTGAACACTACGGCACTGCGGTATGTCTGCAGTGGGTGAAACCCTGGAGTAAGTGGGAGAGGAAAGTGCTCTATTTATAGCCAAAATCCAGCACATTTGCACATGTTTATTGTTGAGCACATGCCTCTGTGCTTTCCTGAATGAGGATGAAGTGAGGTAGATGTTGAAAAGCAAGCGTGGGCTTGCAAGCTTTGCTGGCTTGTGCCTTATCCCTTTTCCCACATCACTCTTCAGCTCGCAAGAAGGGAACAAGAAGGCTCCGGTTTTACCCCGACTCCAGTAAAAACTTCCCTTTCCCCCAGTACAACTCAGTCAAGAGCTAACTGGTCTCAGGCTGCAGCTGACAGGAAAGGACAACTTGTCTACACAGGGTGTTTGCTTCGTTAGCAGATCTGCAATCAGCAGCTCTCCCTCGCCCAGACTCCTCACACGAAGGAGACGCTCTCATCAGTTAAGAGGAGCCACAGCCGGGCGTTTAAATTGATATCAGCTTGTTCCTGCATTTCTGACAAACCCAGCCCGGCGCACAATTCATTGTGCAGAGACTCCCCAGTAAATGCAGGTTCCGCCACTCTCTGCAAAGTAATTAGTCAAGCGTTTTCCCTGCTGGAGGTGAATCGCTTAGTTATCTTGTTCAAAGCCTTGAATTAAAGGTCTTACTGTCAGTGGTGTCTGAGTTATCACTGCTGATCGAGTACTTGCGTCGTTTTTCTTCCATCTGTAACAAAAGAAATTGAACGTTACACTTAATGCCCGGGAAACTCGTCTCAGCACCAAATCACTGTTATCTCTGAGTATCCGCACACCAGTTATCACCAGCCAGTACTTACCCTCACGACAGAAAACTACCCAGGGGCTTAAAAAAGGAAGAAAACAATCCTCATCACGGTTTTTTTTTTTAACTTTAAGGGTGCCAGTGTCTCTCTACCAGCCTTCCCCGCTCCTAGGAGATACACCGAGTACACCTTGATCACACAGCTTCCCACAGCAATTTGCCTATGCAGCATCCACGACCACATGTCCCTCCCTCTGCGAGAGCATGGCCAGCGCAGGATGCCCCACCACGGACCCCGCTGCTGCCGGACCGCACGAAAGACATCCCCTGAGCTACCTGCTTCTGGGCTGCGAGCGAAGCGAAGCGCACAGATGGAAGAATGGAAACCATGCGCGCTCTCGGTATGTCTGCGGGGGAAGTCCGAGCATCGCCGAGCTGAAGAGGACCGCTGTGCACACCGAGCCCGGGGTTTTACCCTCTGACTCATCTTCCCACTCAGGCGGTATCTACTTCTTTTAAGACTTCTGGCGTATCCGTCGCACTGCCAGTGCGCCTTAGCCGAGCCTGAAGCACGCTTCCCATCACCCAGAGCCGCCCTGCCTGCCCTGGCACAGCCGTGCAGCCCCCGCCGGCACCGCAGCTCCCGCAGGAGGTGAGCAAGCGGCTTCTGCACAGCTTCTCCATCCTCTGGGAGATGAAACCACGGCAGCGGGTACCACCGCGCCGATTAGCAGGACATCAAGCTCGACTGCTGACTTGCTTTGGGACTTTGAACCAGCCACAGAACTGCTTGAAATCAGCAGGTTCTCCTGAACTCGCCCCTCAGGAACCGAGCACTTGGAGCTGAAAGTCAAGTGCCTGTACCAGCAGGTGCTTTTAAAAAAAAAAAAAAAAAGAAAGAAAAAAGATGTTTTAACTTTTGAAGACCCCAGTTGTTTACCAATGTTTAAAAAGTGGCTGATCAATCCAACACAGGGCTTTGGGAGCTCTGGGTGGAAAGTGCTACCCACGGACCAGACAGCTACCCAACAGCCTGTGAGCTAAAATACGCCCGCAGGAAACAATGTTAATCTCGTGGAAATCTTCCTAATGCTTTCGGAGATATTTTGTAGGAATCTAAGGGTGTTAACGTGGCATACACACTACTGCTTCCACGAGTGGGAAGTGGGAATGATAAAACACTGGGTTTGCGTGGTTCAGTCGCGGCAGGTAGTAGCAGCACACAGACTGGATAGCAAGCTGGAGCATGTCATTCCCCCAAAAACAACAGAAAAAGTTCCACACAAGCATATAAACCCCTTGCAACGCCTGTATTTTACAATATATGTGCTATCTTTTCTCACACCATTATAAGGGATAATACTACAAACTACCATAAACGTTTTAACTATCAGTGTCGTGGTAAGGCATTGCCCTGTCAAAACATGATTAAAAATGTTCCTTGAGAATATGGCAATATCAATACTTTCCCCCAGTGATTCAAGGAAAAACAGATGTTATTAAACCAGCCTTGTTCCAAGTAGCCATTAGATTTTGCTTGGGGAAAATGATATCGAAGACAGTTCTAACTACAGTTTACTTATTTTCAGTGGAAATTCCACCTGTACCTTTTAAACTGGTTCCTACTGGCCTGAAGTGGCAAAGAGGCTTTGGGAGCACAAAGCTGGAGCTATGCTTTTATTGATTCTGGAGTTCCTAATCACAGAGATTAAATAAGCTGAAGTCAACGGGGAAAAGAAACACCTGAGCTGAAGCAAAGGAATACTTACCGATACCCAGTGGGATTTCCAGTGTTTCCCATCTTTGCCTTTACAGCAAGACATCCCTATCCTTCCAAGGGAGGGAAAAAGGTCTACGATCAATGTACAGCACAGATGTCAGGATGCTGGGACTGGTTTTGGCTCTGATATCTATGTGAGAAGTTGCACTGATCATGCCTCTAAGTGAACTCGGTCCCCGCATCCTGCTCCTGTCCTACACCTACCTACACAACACACTTTTACACGCTCACTACGTAACAGTATGAATTTACACTCACACACAGAACTGGTTCACATTGCAGGTAAAATAGTGGCCCCACTTCAGTGAATCATTTTGCCATCGTTTGGCAGGATCCAAGACGGCATCCTCTGAACCCAATTGCATTTCAACCACTCCAAATGAAATTCTGCTTGAGCAAAGTACGGACATCTCTGAACAGAGCCGCAAGAAAGGCAACCACCGCCTGGCTAGGGGATGGCACATAGCGGCCCGCAAGGTACCGTGTGCCTGGAGGGAAAGAAATTTGGGGCCAAAACCACAGGGCTCAACCAGACCTTTTCAGAAAATGGTTAACTTCCAGGCAGTGCCAGGAAGATGCTGTTTTCTGAGGGACTCGTCTTCTTGAGCAGCCAAACAGTAGTAAACCGCATGGTACTTAACAGAGGAATTTACTGTAGAAGAAGGGTAATCGGGCCATTTCCCCATCTGGAGCGCAGGGTTATAAAGCTGGGAGAGCCAGCGGCTCCCGGCACCCTCCGGCACCCAGCACAGGGGACCCACTGCCTGCATTCGCACCTCTCGCATCCCCCGGCACCCCCAGGGCCCAGCCCCAGCCCCGACAGGCTTGTCCTGGCCCCGAGCAAACTCTGAGGAGCAATTCAGCTGGTAATCTAAAGTTTCCACAAAATACGATCTACGCTCCAAAATTAATCTTTTGTTTATATTAGAAGCTAATTTCACCTTTAACTGACCCAGTCCCCGCATGGCATCATTATTAAAGTCATAAACAAATACCAAAAAAATTTGTAATACTTTGAAAAGGTCACTGTTAGGTCAAACTTGGCCCAAAATCTAGCTTTTACAGAGCCAGAAACCAAGAGAAAGGTTTCTATGTATGCTTGCTTAAAAAATTCAAACAGAAACAGATGTGGGTTTCTTTTATAAACAAATGAACATCCCCCGAAGTGTCTGCAACTCAAATCCACAGGCACAGCCCTGCACTAATGCCTGGAAACCCGAAAACGGAATTGCTCGCAAACTAACACATGTTCAGCATTGCCTTTGTTCAAGCTGAGAAAGGCAGATAAATGCTAAGCCGAGGAAGATGATGGCCCTCCATCAGCCTAAACAAATGTAAATCACTAGGGCCTTGGACAAATTGGCCACAGGATTGACTTTAAAATTGAGATGATGGCCTCGGGCTGCCCAGTCCTGCCTCGCAGCAGGGGAGGGTTGAAGAGCTTTCGGAGGTGCAATGTCGCCCAGGCCAGGTAACCTGGGAGCGTGTGCCCAGAGCCCGGGCTCTGTCCCACCAGACCGAAGCGAAACGCCTCGGCCAGCCAACAACGAGCTCCTCGCCCGCTGCGAGCCCCCAGCACCCCTGTGCTCTGGGCAACCCGCTGGCGCTCCCCGGCTCCCTGCGAACATCAAGTCCACGCGGGGTTTGCAGTTCCTGGTGGCATGACAGCACCGTCTGCAGGGGCTGTTCGCCAGAACGCACCATCCTGGATTGTAGCAAGCGAACTAGAGAAATCCATACACGCCTGTGCACAGAGGGAGCGGGCACGGAAACCTGCAGAAGTTGCAGTTAAAAAAAAAAAGTATTTGGTCATCACCTCTTGCCTGCGCTCAGCCGCACGTTAAGGGACGCGCCGCTCGGTCCCCCTGCGCCGTCACCTCTGACGCTGTGACAGTTGAGCAACAGCGGCTGAATGATGCGCTGTTTGCGAGCTGCAATGAGACTGCAGAAAAACCACTTCCCTGTTTGTTCTTCCAGCACAGAAATAGGAACACAAACAGAAAGAGAGTGCCCCCAGCGGCACGCACACCGCGCCGGCCAGCCCGG
>NW_010551571.1:0-8903 GCF_000687285.1 Phaethon lepturus
ATAATATAATTATAATTAATTAATATAATATAATTATAATTATAATTAATTATAATATAGCATAATAATAACATTTTCCTTCTGTGAAGAAAACAAAATTTCATCAACAAGGCAAGTAACAGAAGAAAAAGAACTCAAACAAATACAAATTCCCACAAAAAGTTTTAAAACAAAGAATTTCCAAGTAATGTAAATTATCATTGGTTCCATTCAACACACAGGGATTGCAAACATTCCTGGGTAACACACACTAACATCTTCAGGAAAGGGTATCTGGGCACCCAACAGATATACTCCCGCTGCCACGAGGTGCTCTCTTGGGCCACCTCCCAGCTAGCCACTCTTCCCACTCAGTGCATTGAAGTTGCATTTTTAACTACAGCTTTACTAACATGCTGAAGATGAGATTTTAACAGTATATGTTTCTCAATTTTATCTTTTCATGTCAAAAGCAACTTCTCATTGTCCTGACTTGATCTTTTTTATGCCACTTAGGAATTTGTCACCCACTTCCAGAAGAGGTAGGGACCCACATATTTGCTGTGGGAGCACTTAAAGCTTTCTTCAGACAAAAAGCATGTTGGATCTACGCATATTGTTCCATTCTCATATGTCTTCTGTAGGGATAATATGACATAAAATGGGCTGTTACCACTCTAGTAGGTGACAGAGGCAAAGGCTATCCGCGTTTCTACGCCCCTTGCTAACCTCATCATCATCTACAATTAAACTGGAAAAACCCTTAAAACCACAACTAGCATTTGAAAAATTCCTTCTACCTCACACCCCACTGCAGCAGGTAAGGTCACCATGGAATATTTCCTGTTATTTGTTTCTAAGGAAAACCACCACATGCACAGCAGCAGTGTTGTTTCTTCATTTGGCTTAATTTCCCCATAAAGTCTGCCACAGCCAAATGATGTTACCTGTAGGAAACATACTATAAAATTTGTTTTGTCTAAACGTAATTAGCAGTTATTCATGTAGGTCCTTCCACTGCACAGAGAAGCCTTGACTGCTCTGTAGTAATGTCTAGAAGCCAGTAATAGGCCACCTAACATACAGTATTGCTTTCTGTTCCAATAGCTTACTGCAGCTACGGAAGATCGATCGTTTCCAGTATGCTTTTATTTGGAGGCAATTTCTTCTCTGCGTTAGGAATCTGTCGCTAACTCTAAGGTGAGCGGCCCAACAGAAAAACATTCAGAAGAACACTGAAATAATGATTTAAGCAAGTACCCTTTATACCCACCTGCCCTCACCCCATAAAAGCTGACCAAAAAATCAGAACAGGCTTAGAAGGGACCAAAGGCGCTTTCCCTGCAGGATCGTAGACGTGCTATTTTGTTCAGTACAATCCAGCCACAAGTGTGTGTGTGTGAAAAACTTAGATATCGTAAGCGTCATGATAGCCCAAACACTGTATCTCAGAGGAAAAACGGCAAGATGACACACATTACATGGGAGATTAAACCATCTTTTTGAAAAATTCACCAACAGTAGGAGTAGACACGTCATTTTTTTGTTCTTTGTTTTACTGTTTCTTCTTTGTAAATCTATAAAGTGAAACCTTTAAATTATGACTCCTGTTCATCACTTAGTACCCCGCAGTTTATTCTAGCATCGATTGGCATATGAAGACGTGCATTTCCTAGGCACTGCTAAGAGAAGAGGACAGCAGGCTCTCCCAGTTAAATCTGGTTTCCAGCTCCCTTTCATTCTTCCAGCGAGTGCTGCTCATTAGTCCTCGGCCCCAGAAAGGGGCAGAACCACCAAACAAGTCAGAGCAATGCGGAAGGAAACACGCAACGGAAGGCCTGTGCCTCCACACCGTTAACACAACCTGCCTATTCTCCCTATTTTCTATATAAATTTAAACAATTCAAACTTTATAGTCTAAAACATATTGGGGAAGTAGAAATCAATGGAAGCTTTGTTATCTTAAGAAAGCAATTCCAAAGAGTCTGAAATATTGACTCCTTAAGACTTCAGTTTGCATTTCCTTGCAATTGTGTGGCGAATTCTTTGGCTGTAGAAGAAAAACAAATGAAGGAGCTGTGTGGACTTTCTGTGCAACGCTCCCTGTAGAATGAAATGAATCACAGTTACCCGACTTCCACTTTGCATAAACGGTATTGCTCACTATTTAACTACAGAAAACTGGGATTTTTATTGTTACAGAGTCTAAACTCTCTCTGAACTCTGCAGTTTTGTCAGGTGGATAGACTGTAATGCTCAAGATCTCAAGGTCAGAAATATCAAGAAGCGAGTAAACCAGTAATTTCACACTGTGTAACAGTCTCTGAGAATACTGGCCCCTGACATATAATGCCATGAAAGAAAACAACAAACTTTCATTTTTGATTTAAAGAGTGTAAGTTTACTCAAAGGTGCTTTGCTATCCCCCAAAGTTTTACAGCAGTATAACCAGCCTTTACCACTTGTCAACATTTAATAGCCTACACCCCAATGATTGATTTTGTTCAATTGAAAATTTTTTTCTCCAACTCATGTATTTAGCTTTTAGCTGCAGCAGGTTGACAATGCATCTATCACAGCTAAACAATCTTATTCAGAAGCATTTATTTCCTGCAGCTATGTTTGGTTGGTCTTCTGCAATGTACATTGTTTTGTATGTTCCCACATACCAACACAAGTTTACATTGTGTCTGCTTACACACATAAGCTTTTGTACCTCTTCTTCAACTCTGTATCTCCTCATCATCATGACTGCCACCCTTGCCTTCTAAGGGAGCTCAGTTTATTTGAAGAATGAAGATCATTGAATAAGGACCAGTAAAAATGTTTTGGTAGTTATTAAAAACATTTTAAATATTCCTATGCTCACCTCATTTAAAAATATGATCTCTCAAGACACTACTTAAGTGGAACGGGAAATTTCCTATACAAAATATAGCTGCTATACTTTCCAACAATTTAAATTATGCTCTCCAATAATTCTGATATCTGAGCGAGGTTGATGTACTGTGTCAGTCACATTCCTAGGTTTCTAAAGCAAAGCGATATCAATGAAAAAAGTTAAGGAGAGCAACTTCTGCTGAGTTCTTTCCGTGAAGAACAGCGGTAGGTAAAACTTATCCCTGAAGACCTAAAGTATGCAGCCATGAGGGGTGAAGTAATTCAGCAAAATATATAGCGAGTTACCTGCAATCCCTTAACCTAATACAAATGTCACAGGGCTTCACAAAGCTATGGGAGTGACTAAAAAAAAAAAAAGTAATAATTCGGGGGTCTATTCTGAGCTTCATATACCTCTGAGTGTGCCGACAGAAAAGAGGGAGTTACAGCCTGCATAGGAACAGTGCAGAAGAGGGTGGGGGGATTCTAACAGCAGTCTTTCTGCTCTGGGAAAACTGCACAAAGCAATGTTTTTAAGATGTTTCTTAAACGTGAAGCCCCACTGCCGCTTTAGGAAGGTCATTAGAAACTGTCTTTCATCTCACTGTTGTTTGGCAGTTTGGTGAGGGTAGGAGCAATACACAGATTTACCTGAGAAGCAGCTGAATTAAACCATGCCTGTCTGCAAAAACTAAAACGTGTCAGGGTTTGAGTACTTTTTTGTGAAGTATCATTTAATGGATTTGCAGTCCATGGAATAAATATCACTAGCAAGTAAACTAATATTTCAGGAATATGTGAGGAGCAACTATTTTGTACATAGGGAAAGACTTCTTCAGTAACTGCCCATCTCGCAGCTCTCGGGTATTTCCCAGCTCTCTCTAGGTAGTTTTACCATGCAGATTTATTCCTTATAACTATTGGTTTATGTTCTGAGGGCCAAAAAACAGGTTTTCTCATTCAGGAAAAGTGCTATAAAAAACTTGATAGAGAAGTTGCCCGAACACAGGGTGGCTGTCAGGCACGACTAGCTTACTTTACAACGGCTAGCAAGAGAGCTCAGCTCATTCCTTCTAAGGGGAAAACAGCATTTTTCCATTAAGTGAACTCTTGTATAATACAGCAGCATATCTCTGCTTCTTAGAGCCTATGCAACGCTTGCTATCCATGTTTCCAACAGAGTTGTTTACTTTCTCTCAAATCCTCAGCTTGGCAGAGCTTGTGAACAGACTGCCACTCCGCTGAGCACAGTTCCACAAATATGAAAGAAAGAAACAATTCTGAAGGAAGCACATCTGAAAGAAGTAAGATAAAATAGTGATGGCACGATTATTTTTATTTTATCAAGTCGCTGTAAAACTGCCAAGCCCAGAAGCCTACCATTTTAGTTGTGTTCTGAAACAGAAATAAAGCACGCTAGTCCCTTACACCGCTCCTCTTTGAAAAAAAAAAAAAAGTTGATACTTCTGAGTCACAACGCTTGTAAATCCTGAAATAAAGAGAATGAAACAGATCATAAAGCATCATTACTTTTACTTAAACAGACAAAGATCTGTGTGTTAGACATATATATGAAAGCAGTTAAAGAAAAAAACGATCAGAATTCAAAAACACCAGGAGCCCTGTTCTTGCCGAGACCCGCCTGCCTTGTCCCATCACCTCACAGGCAGGCTGCTGGACAGGAACAGAGAATCGGTGGATACAAATCATAAGAATCCACGGTGGACAGCAAAGGTTTTATGGACCTTGAGGAATGATCCTTAACGTTCAAAAACAAAAGCTGGAAGGAGAAAATTGTGACATGTACATGACAGAGGATCACTGTAAAGACCAGGTTTTCCTATAGAGAAAAGTGTAAGAAAAGAGCAAGACAAAGCCAATGAAATACATGAGAATGGACAAACAACTTTATCATTCATCTTTGATTATTGAGAGTGTACTTCTTTTCAGAAAAGGAAAAAAAAGCACAAAATTTTCAAAGGCTTTGAATAATAGCATTCTCAAAACAAAACAAGCCACTAGTTTTGTACCACTTTTTTTTTTTTTTTCCAAAAAAAAATGAGATACAAAATCATAAGTAATACTTCCATACTTTGACTTATTTGCATAAAGTTAGCAAACAGAGGAACCACCAGGTTTACTCTACGCATTTCTCCACGCTTACACCGGTTACGGGCACGGCCCACTGCTGAAACGACCCTTTGGTCTGTGGAAGGCTGGCTAGGCGATGACTTATGTGTGAAGTGAGAGAGAGCAAAATATACGAAAAGGGTGAATTCTGTACTGCATGTTGATCCACCAGTACTGGCTATTACCCTGATGAAAAGCCATCCCAAACCAACAATATACATCTCAGCTCGCGGGGCAGACAACGTGCCCCTTACACTTCCACTCCCTGCCCGGTCAGTGCTGCTGCAGGTTCAGTCCCTGTTTCTTTCCCAGTAACACCAGGGACTCGGTGCTCATAGTCCGCAGTCAGGTTGCACAGAAATACCTGGAAAGCTGTTCGAGTTCCTCTAGCAAATGTACATTCTGTATTAGATACACAGAATAAAGACGACGGTATTTTATCATGTTATCTGAACCACAGACCCAAGAGCTACAGCAATTTGGAGACTGAAAATGTAAGTATAGAATATTACCAGATAAACAACACAGTACTAAAAATGTCCCCATATTGTAAATACTTCGGGAATTGTTAGTACTTCAGATTAGGATGACACTGCCCTGAACACCCTGAACTGTAAAAATGAGCACCAAGAGCTAATCTTGGTCATCGCAGTAACTGATTGTGGGCACCTTGGGAGAGGAAGTTTCCACAAGTGGTGGCAACTTGTGGCAGCCTGACTATTTAATGTGAATCTTTGCCCAAGAGCGAAGAGGAATTTAGAATAAAATCCTGAGGGAGAACAGCAGCACAAAGAGAGGGCATGACAAATAAAACATAAAGCGCAATTTCTCCCTCTGTTCATAGTTTACACCATCCATATTGCAGCCATATAGTGAAATGCATCACATTACAAAGCACTGTGCTACTGGTGAAAATTTATGGATTTGAAAACAAAGTAGTAGAATATGCGTCTTTTCAGGGATGATGAACTCTACTACAAACACCAACCACTGTCACGGTGTTTGCAACATTAATGACCTTCTGGGTCTGAGCAACGTCTAATATTTGTTAAGAGTTAGAAAAAACAGCATAATGCACAAATATTTTTACTATTGCTGTGTGGTATTTGGGAAAGCATAGAGGCATTTCAAAACAAAGTCAAAATGTAAAGTTTTGGTCAACATTTTCCAAACTACAGTCTTGGTCTGCAGCACCAACATCTTCCACCTGGAATCTGGCATTCTTTTCTAATGGGATTTTCCCGAATTTAACTTGGTAAGTAAACAAAACAATTAGAACCAGTTTGTAAAATCTGTATTCATAACAGCATGGAATAATGTTGTAGGGGCCTTCCAAATTAAGAAATTCATACATAGGAAGAATGATATACACCAAAAAACTACCCTCCATCATCAAAGCACAGTTGCTGAAGAAAACTATTTTCATTTCTAAGACGACAAATACCGTATTATATGAACCTATACTAAGCATCTTCAGAGTCAGCACATACACTACGTTGTTCATCTGTGTCCTTCAGTCACAAGCAGACAGACCGCAGGCTGGATACACCATTTCACTGGCAATCGATTCCAGGCCACCATCTTTTTGAGAGCTCCTATAATTTGTCTCCAACTGTTACAAAGACTTGTGCTGCTGGAAGATCGCAGAGGCAGGCTCAGTCAGATGGACAGAAATGGCTCGGAATCATATGGCTTGAAGATCAGTAACTGCTCCTGCTTTGCAGGAATAGGAGATGGGAGAACACGCGACACAGAAGGAAGAGATCTGGAAGAAGGTCGTCTTTGTTGAACTAATTATGAGAGGACATTATTGCTTCCCTACAGGTTGCACAGACACTTGGATGCAGATCAGGGGGCACATGCAAGGGAGCCATGTGGCCAAACTCGAGACTGACACTCCCAGCTCAGCATCAGAATTTGCAATCAAAAGCTATCAGAATAGGCAAAACAGCCACAATGACCGTTTTGTGCGTTTGTTTTTTCTTTACTCCCTCCCCTTCTTGCAATCCCTTTTAGATGACGATAGCCAATAAAATCTTAACAAGAAGCACCGTGCAGCTTTGCTGGCCAGCAAGCCCCCGAGGAATGAGAAGTGTCTGTCTTCAAGGTCAGCGCGGCTCTGGGTCGAGAGAGCTCAACACAGGCACTCGCCGCGGCACAGCGGCACCTACCCACTCTGTCTCCTTGCAACAGCACACGCACTGTAAATGCTGAATAGAGTGTGATGATCTTCCCTTGTACGCCTCGTTATTTATTGGCTTCTTTCTCAAAGGCAAATGGACAGAACAGTGGTGTTAGTCTCATTTGGGCTCTGAGTGGATACCTAATATCCATTGCCATACAGCCACCGGACACCAAGTTGGCATGTATTTTTGCACGCCAAAAAGTTAATCAGCCCATAAAATATCCTTCAAGAAAAGCAACTGATTTCATAGCGGAGAAACTGAGAGGGCAAGTGAGCTGGCAACAGCAACCCAGAGCCACCATCCGCTACGGATACGCAACAATAATCATATAACTTAATGGACTGGTGAAGTACCTCATTTCAGTTAACTAAGTTCGGTCAAAAGCTATTTTCAACACTGAAGATATATGAACTATGGTTTGGTCAGTGTGCACCGGGTGTCTGTGTGAGTAATTTTTCCCTCTTACCTGAAATCTAACACTGGGTTTCAGTCTTCTTCCATCATGATCAGTAGTGAAACGTTCAGCGTTACAGAATCATGACCAGGATGGACACCTCCAGGTGAACAACTCACACGATGCATTTAGTGCCTGCTACTGTTACTCCCTGTGACAAGACTTAACAGCAGTGCCTGTGTTTGCTATCCAGGAAGGTAAAATTTGTGTTGCTGATTCATCAGGAGTGAAGACATAATGTTCTTATTAAACACTGTAAAAGTTCATAGTAAAAAGACCCAACCAAACAACAAAAAACACACACCACCATCAAACAAAAACATCACCAATAAGAAAAAAGTGGTTAAAAGTTTCCTAAAAGCATACTGTGGGAAAGAAAAACCTCATGAGATTAACAGAAAAACCTCATGAAAGCCCAACACTTCCAAAAGCTTTCCCTCAAACACTCTCCATGCAAAGGTCTACGCTCAAGCCAGTACCATTTTTAAGGTTTAAAACACAAAACTGGAAAGCTTTTATTATGTTCATGCTTTCCAAAAGTTTTTCAGACCGCTCCTCTTACTCTGAGATGCATAAATACATCCGTCGGCTGCAGTAATAAAGAGGATGGATCTGTTCCCGTACACGGCTCCCACCTTACATTACAGCTAACTGCTCTGCGAGTGACAGTGAACTGGACACCAGAAAGATGGACACCTCGATGAATCACACCTCGTTTATGTTTTCTGTTTTAAGATTTATGCATGTTGAGCACAGCTCAGAGCACGTAAGTTACAGTCCAATGCAACTTAATGACTTTCCTACTTGGTGCTTTTTCCTAAATAATGGGGACGTCTCCGCTTTCTTGCCAAATGGGGGTGATGACAGAAGAAATACCGTGGGGAGGAAAATCGTTCTGAGCATCCCCATAGATAACTAAGCACCTCAAAGATCTCATCTACATCTTCTGAAAGCAGGTCTGTGGTGATTTACTTAGACGGGGCTTTCCGCATCTCACAAGATGAAGAACTAGCTGTCTACCTGCCCTTCTTAAACAATGTCATTGGATATTTCACTACCAAGCACCCCATCTCCTCCAACTCATCATATGGTAAAGGAGAATAACTCAACTGCCTGTGCTGAGCAGCTCCCTCCTGTAGCTCCAGTACGATGCACACTGACGAGAGGCTTTCTGGGGTTACCTGTTTTCATGCACACTGGGCTGAATTTCCAGGTGATGGTCTACAGCTGAGCTCCCCTTTCCTGTTACCAATTCCCTTCTCTTTTACCGCTCT
>NW_010551571.1:8934-14549 GCF_000687285.1 Phaethon lepturus
GGCAGGTCAGAAGAAAAAGGAGGGAAAAGGTTTAACAGTGTGAGCCAAAGAAAGTAGGCAGACATCACTGTCATGGTGGACAAAAGAAGAAAAGATGTTCTTCTAAGTCTCTGTGAATTACTTAGAAAAGATTTAAATATTTTGAAGTAGTAAGGACCTCAAACCTTTACTATCACCCAATTTTCCACTCAGCAGCTTTGACATTTGGGTTCTGAAAATATGTGGAACAATCTGACACAGAGGAACACACAAGTGTTTGTCCTCAGAGATACAACCCCCAAAGCGACCAGCTTTCTGCTTCTGTACAGCAATACGCCTCAAAATATACTGAGTAAACTGTATGGAAACTGTCTCTAGAGTTCTCATTTATTTTAATTAACTCATAAGAGAAGAGTAGCTTAGCTCAAACTGAGTTTTTAATCATAGCATCATGGTCTTGAAAACAAACAGATAAACTTACACAAAATTGGAATTTTTTCTGCCTTTGTAATGGTGTCCCCTGCTGAAATCAGTAGTAAATTCAGCGCTCACAACTCTGATGTCCTGCTTTGTCTTTTTTCCTTCTTATTTTCTCTGAGTGACTTTTCAGCTATGTCATCTACTAACTTCCAATGCTCATATGCTATGGCAAAACCAGATCTTGAAAAAGCTATGGTGAAGGGTTCGATGCAAGGGCTAGCCCCCCCAAAATAAAACACAGCCCTAAAAAGAGTACAGAGGAAGTCACAGCAGTTCCTGCTTGGCTTTTCTCCAGGGTCTATGGCCTGAAAAGCCACTGTTGAATCTCAACCACAAGAACTCCTACAAAACAGTAGTCTTCCCGCCCCTTATTTATATTCCCGCCTTATTTATATATTTTTATATATATACACATATATAAAATATGTATTTTAATATATATTGATATTTATATAAAGCCTATCAAATGTACCAAAATCTTACTAGCTTAATAAAAAGATTTCTTCTTGTTGTCCAGATTATCTTAGCAAACCTGCTCCTCTGCCAAGTAAGTCTCTAATTATAATTAAGTTTTTATTTGCAAACATCTTGTAATTAAACTTCACTTTTTAAATTTACAGTTGAATACTCCCAGTGGCCTAATACAGGCTGGTATCCTGTTTTCTATATGGTATATTGGCATTCTTCTATTCCGTATTAACTGGAACAATCAGGGAAAACTATCACTAGACAGGAAATGGTTAATGCCCATTTCCACTTAATAAACTGCCTTTTGGTTAAGTTACCTTCCAGAACTGTACCCTGATTTCTGGATACATTATTTCTTTAGAATGTCAGGACTACCTTACAGATGATAACCTAGAAACACAACTAAAAGGAAATAGTGTTGCTGTCTGTGAGAAGCCAGGTCTGTACCTTTTGGCAGCCAGGTACTGCACTAGCTGCTGCTGGAAAGATTAAATGTTTATGACTGTATCCGCTATAATTATTTTCAAAGCGCAATAATTAGTGTGTTTTTCTCTTAAGTTTCTTAATAAAAACAACTGTCTGCTTCCAGTTGCCTTCTAGCTTGTGAGGCCTCCATTTTAAGAGACCAAAAAAAAAAAAAAAAAAAGTCAGGCTTTAAGGTTGGAGTGTTCAAAACCAGTTCAGATATTCACACGGGCAATTCTAATTGCATTTAGAATCCCCACACCTTATACTATGATCTGGATTTTTATTTTTTTTTTTTTAAGTTTACCAAGTCTTTTGTGTTAGAACTCAGGATTACAACTGAAGTACCATTAAATAAAAAAAGTACTTGAGGTATACATGAATTTGTTAAAGCACCAAATAAAACAGGAATATTCTGAGCACACAGATTCTAAACACTGTATGTAACCAGTGTATAAGCAGACTGTATAAATCTATTTAGGTGACTGGTTTGTATCTAAGCTGAAGACAGCAAATCAGAAATAAAGTTTCACTTTCAGTCTGACTTTCACTGATTTTTTGAATCCTAAAGGCTGAAGCTGTGAGCTAAGTAAACAGAGCACACCAGGACTTAACGAAAAATAATTCAGTTCCCATGAACTGTGGGAACAAAATATACACAGAATTCTTATTAGTTGTTTCTCTTCAAATATTTAGCCCTGGTTGTTAGTATTTCTTCCCAATGTAAAACACTCTGTTTATAATTAAAAAAAAAGAAAACTATTTTACTTTTGACAGTTTTTTTAAAACAAGATAAAAACACAAGCCATATCGCAATATATCTCAACGGTCAGTAAAACTGGGGTCTAAGCTAAGTAGCTTAAGCCATACGTATTCAGAAGCACAGTGGCGATCGGGGGCAGATTATATTTATTATCGGCAGCTCTTCGCCGTGTGCGGGAGGGGGACTCGCCCCGTCCCTCCCCAGCACGGCAGGCGAGGGGACCAAGGTGAATTGCCAGCTCACCTGAGAAAACGTCTCTCCAGAAGTCTCTTTCTTGCGTATTGAAGGGAAAGCGTGGCTGCAAATTAGGGTACAAAACTGATGGAAAGAACGGAAAGTACTGCACATGGTTCTGCCGGCAGTTGCCGGGCATTTAGAGGGAATGAGAATTACATGACTTGATTTACTTTACAAAAACTGATTAGTAAAACCCCCTGTGGATTTCTTAACTATACTGTGGAGGGATATAAGATTAGTGCAGCAATTCCCATCATCAAACGTATTTACTGTTAAAATATTGGATTAGTGATGTTGTTATCCACTGTTCCTAGATTATAAAGTGATTCTTTAAAACTGAGCAGAAAAATACTGCACTCTATCATTTGTAATTAGATTTCAGTCTGAGTGTTTTTGCCTTTCCAGAAAACGTAATTCTGCTTTTTAAAAAAAAAAAAAAAGAGAGAGAGAGAGAAAAGGACTGTGCTCTGCACACAAAGAGAAAATAAAACTGCAGATGCAAAAGAGGAAACAAATTACTTTCCTCTTCTGCTTTTGAGAGACAAATGGTTGCACTTGGTCTGTACCTTATTGCTCCTGCTTGTCGTGCTCACTGCTGTGGCAATGCACCACTGTTACACCAGGTGGTAATAAAGCCATGTTGGTGCGAGACGTTGCTTATTTGTAAGACACACATGAATGCACACTACCTGAGCCTGACAAATCTCAATCCTTGGATATTTAACCCTCACAGAGAACTTTGAGGAGAGCTATAAACCTCCAGGGTCATCATTGTCTGGGTTTCCAGTGACAACATGAACTGTGAAGGAGGCAGAACATGGGGAAAGAGGATAAATTAATGTGTTCATTAAAGTAATTATGCTACATTTGGACCAGGAAAATTAATGCAACTGTACTCTGGCTTTTTAGCCATTATCTTAAGTGAGTAAGAGCACCTGGAGCTATTACAATTAATAAACAACTAAAAAGCTACAGCACTAACACCACCACCTCCTCACATTCTATCCTCTTGAATACCTCTAGGAATCACTACGATGCAGTATTTCAGACGGGTTCAGAATAGATAGTGATTTAAGAATCACAAAAAACAAAAAATGTTTTAAGTCAGAAATACTCTGCAAGTGAAGAGTGCGAGTTTTGCTGTATCTGCCACGCTATTTGACCTCGTTATTTGCCACTACTTCAATTTTAAGCTATATAGCCTTAATCATTGCTCTTTTCCTTACTTTGGTAAATCCTTATTCTCTCTTTCTAGATCTATCCTCCTAGTAATTTGAAAGAATAAAGCAATTTGTTTCCAAATCAGAATCATCATAATCAATATTATTCCAGATTTTAAAATAGTGTCAGCAACTTCAAAAATTTAAACAATGACAAATTAGTTAGATTTTAAATTATCCTGGTTCCAGCTGACCATAAAACAGAGGCTGTAAATATGTAATCTTAACTGCAGGAGCTCTGAACAGCCTTGACAGGGTTTTATCAGCTAAATGTTTAATCAGGCAAAGCAGCAAAAAAACATAACCACAAGAATACATGGTATTTAGCATTTAAATAAAGCCTGTAAACCAATGACAAGTCTATTTGGGCAACTACTACCACACATGTTCCTTATCTGCAAAGGTCTTGTCCCAAATTTATCGGAATAAGTCTCTCATACTTTATTTTCCAGGCAGGAACATCAGTTTCCATTCACCGAGTTCACACATAAAGATACAGAAAAATGCAAGTTAAAAGGTATGGCCATGAGAAAGAATTCCCACGCTGGCAACATCATATTGCTCCAGGAACTTATTAAATCATAGCCAAAAACCCCAAAGACCAAAACCCCAAAACCAAGAGCAAAGCCCCCGCCACAGAATAAGAAGCGAGCCTGACAATGCACTACAGTTCTTCAGTTTTTGTGTAGTTGAACAGTGTGGTTTCAAAATTTCAGCTACCCGGCTGCTCCGAAGAGGAAGCCTTGAACAAATAAGGCAGATGAGAGCTACGACAGAACAGGCGACATAAAGCCTTCCCTCCCCCTGCACAAAAAGCATCGTTTCTTGTCTCCCCCAGACTATAACCTCTGTGTGAAATTGCCCGACCGCGAATGGGGACCGGCTTCTCCCCTCGGGATAGCGGGGGCCAGATGTGGCGGTTTCTGCCTGGCTGACTGGTTGGCCCCGCGCACCGAAACTGCTCTCAGCTATTTCCTTCGCGCTCTCTGTTGGTAAAACGCATCCCACGGCAGCTCTCAGTGCTGAACGGGCAGTAAGTAGCCCAAGAAAATGTAATGATTTTTTACTGTTGTTATTAAGTAGATAAAAGTAGTGAGTCTCTCCCTTTAGCGGGCGGGAGGGAAATTGAAAACCTTTCCTGTAAGTAACACCTTTTTGTAAATAGGGTTGATTTTACTCATGGTTCATTCCAGTGGCTTTTAAATATATTCCTCCTCCTTTCAGAGTTGGGAACCATTTGCTTTATGAGCACCATTTGGATCATTTGCCTGTTGCTCATAAAATAGACAAAGCTTTTATCCATGCCATGAATTTTTACTCACTTTATACAAAATATCTAAGGAGGGATTTGCAGGGGCCAGAATTATATCCGTGAAAGAATTAACAACTAATTTAATTTTCTGCTACAATAATGGTTCCAGCAGCTTTTGATGTTGTTGATTACATTTCTTCTCTCCACGAAATAAAAAAGCATATTGGTGTTAGCTTCTTCCTACGTATTTTTTTTGAAAAGCAGATTCTTTTTCCAAAAATGAATAGGAATGACAAAAACATTTCACGTATTTTAATCCGTGCAGTTACTGAATAAAGCAGTGGCAAATGCAGATTTCAGAAGCGATCAGATAACACGGTGACAGTCTTTACGCTCAGGAAGAACAGTGATTCTCGTCAGCCCTGGGACAGCGCAGCAGAATATTTCTTTGACAACGCTGCCGGCAGCGGCCGCGCAAACTGCCTCTTGCAAAAGCTCCCCCGACACCCAGGTTCACGCGCCAGGGCTCCCCTAAACAGCGGCCACCAAGCTGCTTCGGCTCCTCCTCTCACAACTCAGAAGCCAAAAATTCTCCTTTCTGTGCCAACAACCCAAAGCCCAGCCCTAACGCCAAGCTCGCTACCTGCCCGCTCTGCAACACGTGCTGGAGGCAAGGCACCGGGAGAGCCCGGCAGCCCTCCCTTCACGGCTCACCAGCCGCTTGGCGGGAAATGCTGGAGCGCGAGGCACT
>NW_010551571.1:14574-18808 GCF_000687285.1 Phaethon lepturus
TCACCAGCCGCTTGGCGGTAACTGCTGGAGCGCGAGACTCTCCTCAACGGTTTTGTTCCTGCACATAAGGAGTTACCGTCTATTAGTAACTATGGACCACAGCAAGCTCCGCTGGTCCTGCACATAAACATTATTGATTGCAGACGCAGATCAATGCACGCCTAACTATTGCCATTAGCAGCTGCCTGGAGAGAGGTGTTGGGAGGTTTGGCCATGCAGTGGCTGGAAAGAGTCAGGGCACACGCTGCATCTGGGAGCCTTTTCTTTAGTAAGGAGGGAAGATCCTGTAGTTTGGAGAGTAACAGTTGAGGGATGTCCCTATAATAGAAGGCATGCGTGTTTACAGATAACTATCTTCTTTCTGCGTGTAGAGGTGCACAGACATAAACACCACGTATCTGGGACTACAGTGAAGAATTTACCATTTAAGAGCTACTATATTTTAATCAGCTGTATAGAGTGTATCATGAAAGTCTGCACAGTTAGCATTGCAACTAATTTAAAAAAAAAAACCTAATTTAAAAAAAAACCAAACGCACTCAAGCGCGAAGACAGTTAGCAGTAACAGAGGTACAGGGTTTTTTAATTTCTACTCCTAAATTCCTGCGCTGTGTTTGCCACATGCTTTTGGAGTAAATATGCCTCTAGAACAAGCCTAAGTTCTAGGATTTCATATATATAGTTTGTAAAAACCAGAGACTAAGTAGGAGAATATTTGTTTGGGCAAAGTGCTTACAGCCTGAAAATATGAGGCAGAGCCTACTTAGACGACAGTCACACTGTAATTCTGGGTCAGGGGTTGCCACCTCTGCCTGCTTCTCTCCATCTTTGCCAGCAAGCTCTCAACTGGGTCATTACTGCTGTAGATTCACTGCTGCCTTTAGCAGAGGTAGGTGCTTCTGTCAGGCAGAGGCACTGTGCCATATGAATTACAAATGTGGAAGCTGCTGAAGGAAAAATGCCCCCACATCCATAAGAAGCAGCAGCTATCTTCCCCCAGGAATTTGCAGAAGCAGCCTGCTCTTCCCGGCACCCCTACTCCATCTCCAGTCCACTCCAGCACTTTCTGTCATACGGTCCCAATCCTCATCCTTGGAACAGCAATACCCGGTTTCACCCACACTGTGAACGGGCTCTTTCCTTCCTTCCCATCACCTCCGAAGCCACGTATTTCAATGTGCAGTACAGGACGCTGATGCACAGGGAATAAATAGCAAAAATGGCTCTGAACTCCTGCACGTGAGAAATTCATAACAACCGATGTGCTCAAGTAAGTACACAGCTGTAAGGCCAAAACATTCACTGCTAAGGAAGAATGCATATTAATATGCTCATTTCTTTATTTCTTTTTGCATGATTAAGTATTGCTTCATGTTTTGTTAAATGCTCATGACGCAAAAGGTTGATCTTTCAAACCTTCCTCCCAAAATAACAAAATTCCACAAGCTTCATTTATATACCAGGAGGTGCTTGTAGCTAAGTCTTGACACACCATTGAGAAAGCAGTTTTGTTTTGTAAAGTTCCACAAAGTTTTTTAAGCACATAAGGAACACAAACTGAAGGCAAGATAATCCTGGCACTTCTGCCTTAGAAAAAAGCTGAAGCTTCAACTAAAAGAACATTAGCAATAGTCTGGGCAGCCAAACACCAAAACACATCATATGGCCATACGATGCTAAGAACCACACTGCTACCTGTTGCAGTGTTTCTTTATAGCCCCATATCGATTCCATTAAGATGTACAGAAACAGCTGTTACAGAAAAAACATTGTCAGAAAAGTTGTTCCAGCCTACCTGTGGCTGAGTCCAAGGTTCCAGAGTTGTTTCTTTCAGAGGAGTTTGTGGCCTTCCCGTTTCTTTTGTGTGCTTTTAGGAGAGAAAAGTATACATCAGTTATCTGCTCAACCACTCTATCAGCATTCAGCATTAATTTCCCTTGAGGCAATAAAAGAGTCAGATACAAAATTCATACAAAATAATGGTAACGTATCATTTGGAATAGACCGCAGGTCTGATGTTTTTGCAGACTAAGTAACTTATTTTTTATAGAGTTGATTTAACTTCCAAGGTGTGTGGGTACACACCTTCATCTGTGCGTAGAGATGAAAACCTCAGACAAAAATAAGAAATTATTTGCCAACAGAGTAGAGTTCAGCGGCAGGATTTCAGAGAGAACTCTGCCATTTCCTCCCCAGGCTGTGCTATGTTCAAAGGACACCCTGAAAGAAGGACATAGACTACAGTGGAACCAACTTAAATAGGTGAATTAAAAGAAATATTATGGAAAACCTTTTTAAAGTCTGCATTATTTGGGCAGGGGACCCATGTTTTCAGGTGACAGCCCTTGCCTTTCCTCAATGCTCTTTGGAGCTGGAGACAGAAGGCTGAGCAGTTAACGGCTTCTTGTCTCTCTGACTTTTCACTACCTTGGACTATTTCAAGATCGACCACCCCAAATCAAAAGCCAATAATCAAGTAGATTAAAATAGTCTTTGTAGAATTAGACTTGCTTACCCTTCACACTTCCTCTTTTTTTTTTTTTTTTTAATATTACCAAAACATCCTGCAAATACTTGTTAATATCTGTAATGGCTCTGCTTCAATAAGAAATACGTAAGATATTTGAGCACTAGGACTGAGTATTGAATAGGATGGTGGCTCCTTTTAATCTTCTCCATATGAATTTCTCAGGGAAGGAACTTTACATATTGCTGCAAAAATACAGACAAGTCTCTCGTATTTCCTTTCTCCCTAAATTCCTTCTATCATGAAATGGGAACAATGACATTCAAAAAAGGTCCTCTGCTGAAATACATAATTTAGGTAGTGCCGGGATTTTCCTTCTTCTGAAATACATCATCTCTAATGTACTACCCTTTGGATAAGGCCTTTGACAACATGTAATATAAATAGAATCTTATCCAAGTCTCACATCAGAGTGATCTAAATGCCCATGGAGACTACAAGGATTGACAAAGAGAGGGAGAGATATGCCATCGGACTTTCTGTCATATACAGTAAAATATGGTCACTTGAAAGGAAACATTTTTTTTTTATATATACAGAATTTGTGGGCAACTTCAATTCGCACTGAGCATTCACAGAGCTCATTTCAAAAAACCTCCTTATTAAATGGCAATTTTGTTTTGGCAGGTTGGATTGCCTGTAATAATAGATTACAGGCAATCACTTTTACCATTTTTGTTATATTTTGGGGTAGCAACGGAACATGATTCATTCTTGAAATAGAACAATAAGTGCATTTTAAAAGAAAAAAGAAATAACTTCAGATTTAGTGAATGTATCTGGAAAGGAGGGTTGTGATTTTCATATGTTCAAAAGCAAACGTATTCTACCTTATAATCTTTCTTTAAATGTAATAATCAAGCATCAAAGGGACACAAACACGTAATGAAAATTGTTAAACATATCAGTTCTAGTGCCAAGATACCATAATAATTCCATATGGAATAACCTGCCAGGATCTGACAATAAAAATCACACTGTTTCTTAAGAAATAGTTTTCCATGGAATTTCACATCAGTTTTCTATACAACATTTGTCCGGTCAGTTCTATTTTAGAGCAGAGGAAAAAAATAAAAAGCAAGTGCATGAGTACATGAAGAAAAGGGATGCAAAAGTACTTAGGTGACACAATGCTCAAAATGTTTGAGTAACACTTGAAAACCATGCTCTAAATCTTAGCTACGATTTAGTGAAGATTCAAACACCTCCTAATGCTGCATTTCTTATAGACTAGCACCTTGTGCTCTTCATTTTCCCCCTACTGCTTCCACTACCCAGCACCCAACGAGAACCTTTCACCCCTCCAAAGACAAGGGTTGGGAGGTAGCGACAAAATACAGCAAGAGTGAAAACAGAGCAGATTCTGGGGCAACTACTAGTCAGTCAGCAGCTTGCATCCTGGAGCACATAGGAAAAAGAAGAGAGAGAAGCAGTAACTGCTTTCAGCCCCCACAGGCTTTCCACACCCAGTACCTATCTTCTTTCTAGCTCTCCTTTCTGTTTTCACAATGCCATTTCAGAACTCTAAGCCCTTAGCTCTAGAAATTAAAGGCCCTAACACACAGCACAGATCTGGTTTGCCACGGAGAACCTAGAAGTTGCACTGACCACTTCTCAGCGTAGAACATCTTACACGCGAGCTGGGACTACACATGAGACAGCTCACAAAGAACCAGCCCATGCAACGCCACAGGCTTGGGGAGGAGT
>NW_010551572.1:0-23648 GCF_000687285.1 Phaethon lepturus
CGCAGGCCTGAGAGGGAGGCGGGAAGGATGCCCTGCACACCCCGCCGCTGAGGGAGACTCGGGGGCCCTGACCGCCGCGCCTGGCCAGCCCCACCCCAGCCGCTCCTCGGTCCTCCGCCTCCAGAGGCACGGAGCTTCCTTCTCGCTTATCCCCCTTTCCCTGGGCTTCCGATCTCCTGGGCTGGGCACTAGCCGCTTCCTCCTAGCCCCCAGCCCTCTCCGCCTCCCAGGCCTCCTTGCCCAGGCCTTCCCTTCTCCGGGTCTTTTCCTCCGCCTGGGCCTTCGGGCTTTTCACCTTCCTTCCCCCTCTCCCTTCCCCTTCCCCACCCGGAGCCATGTCCTCCGCCGCTCGTTTCGATTCGTCGGACCGCTCCAGCTGGTACGTGGGCCCGGTGTCTCGGGCGGAGGCGCAGACGCGGTTGCAAGGGCAGCGGCATGGCATGTTCCTAGTGCGGGACTCGTCCACCTGCCCGGGGGACTACGTGCTCTCCGTGTCCGAGAACTCCCGCGTTTCCCACTACATTATTAACTCCTTGCCCAACCGCCGCTTTAAGATCGGCGACCAGGAGTTTGAGCACCTGCCCGCCCTGCTGGAGTTCTACAAGATCCACTACCTGGACACCACCACCCTCATCGAGCCTGCGCCCAGGTGAGTGCCACCCTCCCTTTGCCCCACCCATTGCCATCTCTGCTCGGGGTGGCGCAAGGAGGGGGGTGTCTTAGTCCAGCCTAGTAGCTCCAGGATCTTTAACACTGGATGTAGGGCCATGCTGTGTATAGTAAGGAGACGTTTGTTTATGGCCATCTTTTGGAGCTGTTTCTAACAGTCATCCTTCTTAGCACTGTGGATGTCAGTGACCATTCTGGGTTGCTCTTTCAGTTAAATCGTCCATATAATGCACGGGGCCTGCACTTACAGTGTGTGTAGGCATATGTAAAGGTACCCTGTACATCTCTATACCACTGGCTGTAACTGCTTTGCAAGAGGGTGTGGTCGTGCTTTGTGTCAACCTTTTCTTCTGGTATTGTCCTTCTGTTCCTAGGATGGTTGAGAAGCTGGTTCAGAGGTCTTCTCCTCAGCGATTGAAGTACAGCCTTTGAGCTTAAGTTGCTGTCTGCCCCTGCATCCACATTGATTACAATAGAACAGGCCTTTATGTGATTAGGTGGATTCACCCTGTTAAGTCAGCTTTAATACATTCTAGGACAGCATTTCCCAAACTTCAAGTGGCATTTCCACCCCTCAAAACGTAAAACATTTATTTCTCAGTTTGGTTATGGCACTGCTCATCTATATCTGCATGCTGCGTGCACTACACTGAGAAATGCTATTCTAGGAGGATGGGAAAACGTGACTTGGCTATGAGCTCATTCTTTGTCCTGTTCCCAACATGGGACATACCTGCAACTTGCATCAGTAAACTGCTTATCAAGAACTCTAGAACATACTCCTTATTTTTAATTAATAAAGCCTTTCCCAGTATCTTATTTCAAAGCTTTTGGGCTTCCTGGATAGAATGAAGTGAAATAAAAGCTAGAAAAGTAGTGACACATTAAAAAAAGAAATTCACATTGGTTTGCTTCTAAATTCTGCAGTTTAAAGTCTTACTATGTTTTGCAGATTATCAAAGTCTTAGGGAAGAAGAATAACTTTGAGATTTATAGTCACAATTTAACCTTAGCATAGGCTAGTTCTTAATGACAATCAGTAAGTTGTCAAAGGTTGACAGTAACATGTCAAGTTGAAAAACTCAAGTGGTCAAAAAGTCTTTCTGTAACGCTGTCAGGTGATAGCAGGAATTGTAGAAAGAGAACTAGCTTCAAGAACTCTTGTTCTGAGTAGAGAATCTTCTGGGTAGCGATTGTGCTGTGGCTAGAGAGGAGTAGGTGAAAAAGAAAAATCACTTTCACCATTGCAGAAATGCTTAAATGGAGCTGCCTAGTTTTATGTGCATGGTTAAACTTTTGGATAGTTGGGAGGAAAAAAGCCTACACTGAAGCAATCTTTATGCTTATCTCGGTTCTCCTTAACCTGGATACTGTTGTGCCTTTCTGGATGTAAAAACTTGTTCTTAGTCATTTATGGCAATGACTGACTTGGCTTTCTCAAAACACTTAAACTTGGCTGATTCCATTTGCTCACTTGGTATTAATGAAGAGTTTTGTGTGAAACATTTTATGAACATTTTAGTACCACATTATTTTCAAGGTTTTGATTGCATATTGTTCTCTTGGCATATACAGACAGATGGGACCTAGCCTGCTGTGAACTGACAAGCTTTTTTCTAAAGCAACAAATGGAATTGACTAGGTGGTTTTCCTTAGCATGATTTTTGTTCTAAACTCTCTCAGAAAAATCAATGACATGGTTGATGGTTTGAAATTCTGTTTGAAGGAGACTTCCTGCTGCAAGAGGGAGGATGAGAGGTAGCATTTCTGGATTTTTTTTTTTTTCATTTATTTTTAGTTAGTGGACTAGATGTAGAATAGTGGTGGACAGGTATGTGCTTCAGAACTGTTATTGCTAATGCTTATTTCTCTGGCATTTTCAGGGGAACATCGCACTCAGGTGCTTGTGCTTTTGAAGGCTGTTGATTGTTTTAATTTCATAAAGTACAGTATGAAGAGATGGTTTTCGTTGCAGGATTAAGTAGTTTGTTGTATATAGCCATACAACACTTTCAGCTTTTGGAACTGACGTTTTAAACTTGTAAAACAGTTGAAAACTGACTGCTTAAGCTTTCTGTTTGTTTTGTGTCAGTAGTGAGCTCTGACCATCATTGCAGATGTTCCTGAGCTCTTCCTTATGCAGAGTGACTGCTCTCTAAAAGGTTTCCTCTCTCCCCCAACTTTGGCTGCAGCAGGGTATCTTAAAGAGGCATAGATCTTTCTGTTTAGGCTTCTGGCACATCTTGCAAAAATCATAGGGGTTTGACTTCCATCTTATTTTGCAAGTAGCAAAGGAGAATTGAAGTAGGCTAATGACATGCATTCTTGCTATCATAGTTTAGTTAATAAGCATCTGCTATGGCCTATATATGTTAAGATTTCTGACAGCTGCTTTGAATAAAATGTATAAAAGTTATGATGAAAACAGATTGCAAAATAGTCTCATTTGATGAACAATCTTAGATATCACAGACAATGAAGTGACTATTGGACAGATGATGGGTGTAGTAATAAACAATGATGTGAATAAATTAAAGGTAATATTATGGTTAATAAGGCAAAGGAATATTTCTAGATTTTTTTTTTTTTCAATTCTTACTCCATTCTTACCAGCGGATGCAACTATTTCATACTGTCTTTTATGAAGATGTCACTTTTAGGTTATTAGGTATTTAAATATGCAGTAAAGATAAGTACCTTGAAACTAACAATTTTTCTGTTATAGCAACCCTTAGAGAGTAGAAGTTGTACAAATAAGATTAGGGAGCTTAATTCCATATTACTTTCCAGAAAAGAGGGGGAAAGTGTGTCCTAAAAACACAGGATCTGCTAATCTCTTTTCTTAAAGAAAGGAGTTTTCAGTATGACTGTCTGTTCCCAGAATTCTGCATGTAAGTAGTAGGATTCAGTTAGAAAGATGCTTTACTAACAATCAGAAAGACAACATTGGACTTCTAGCTTTCAATTAGAAAACTCTGCTTATCATACCCTCCTCTTACTTTTGTTCCCTTTTTCCACTATGTTCCCTCAAGTCTGGCATTTAGAGTTACTGAATTCTTTAGAAGTGGATGCTGAAGTTAAAAATGTAATGAAGAAGACTATTTAGCTCTCCAAGAGCCCTTCCACCCCAGGTTACCCAAATAATTTTAATTTGTTTTTATGTATCATGACTAATAACTTAAGCTATAGAATTAATTTTATTCTACCATAAGATCCTCACAGCAATCCAAAACAGGTGGATGAAGACTTTGCATTATTTCTCCCCATTTTCTGCATCCATGATAGATTTTTATTGATTTTCTGGAAAAGCTAATTTGGGTATTTAAGTCATTACTTCAGAGTAGGAGTTACTCATGAAATGCCTCACAGCACTACCAAGCCAATACGTTTTTTACAAAGCTGAAAAAGTAATTCTCCTCTGATTGGTGTTCCTACTGTAAAACTGGTACTTAGCTTTGTTACTGGAAATACAAAACAATAGCTATTGCTTATCCCAAATCTTTTCTAAACTTAGGTATCCAAGTCCACCAATGGGATCTGGATCTGCCCCTGCTATGTCCACTGCAGAAGAAAATGTGGAGTATGTTCGGACTCTCTATGACTTTCCTGGCAATGATGCCGAGGATCTTCCATTTAAAAAGGGCGAGATACTGGTAATTGTAGAGAAGCCAGAAGAACAGTGGTGGAGCGCCAGAAACAAAGATGGTCGGATTGGGATGATTCCTGTTCCTTATGTAGAAAAGCTAGTCAGATCTTCTCATGGGAAGCATGGAAACAGGAATTCCAACAGTTACGGTATTCCAGAACCAGCCCATGCTTATGCTCAGCCTCAAACCGCAAGTCCCCTTCCGTCAGTATCCAGTACACCTGGAGCAGTGATCAATCCTCTGCCATCAACACAGAATGGACCAGTCTATGCCAAAGCTATCCAAAAGAGAGTACCCTGTGCTTATGACAAGACTGCGCTGGCATTAGAGGTAGGTTTTTCCTCTCAAGTCTTATGGGTTTCAATTTTTTTGTAAAATAAGAAACTAAAAATTGTTAGTGGCAAAGTTGGTGTGGATGACTTCATATGGAGTCTGCTTATCTATGTCAAGGGACTGGGAAGTTAGGTTACATTCTGAAGAAAGATCTACAAAAATTGCTTCATCTATACCACTTCCTTTGAGAAAAGTGACCAAGTTACTTCAGGACCTGTATTCACCCTCTCTTGCCTGTTCAACAGTGCAAATATGTTACAAGGGTAGCGGAGTGTATACATCCTGCTGTGGAACTAAGCACTAGTGAGAGGATGACTTTGTTTCTGCCTCTAATATTGGGGAAGGAAAGAGATGTTTCATTAGCATTGCAGAATATTCCATGTTGAGAACTGGCAGTAGCATCCTTCAGAGAAAGGTAAGGATTGCTGACAAACATAGTCTTTCTGATCCTCAGCTATAGTACGAGGTGCACTTGAGTATCTGGTGCTGAGAGCTGAAATCTGGGCAGGAATATATCAGTACTCTGGTCCCTTTTACTTTGGTTTTCAAGAGTGGAATTTGGGAAACCTTAAGACCTAAATTAGGGGCAAGGGCGTTAGATGAAAGGGTGTAGCATAGCCTCTAAACTTGTGCTGAACCTTTAATAAGTTCCTGTGCTTGCCAAAGCATTTTTTAATTTTATTTTTATTAGGGATGTCTTTAAGACTTTAGAGCTTTATTCTTTAAATGGTAAAGAATTCATGTTACAATTCTAGTTTAACTGGCATAAATGATGGATTGGAAGAAGTTCTTAAAGGTATATCCAGAACACCAAGACTGTTACTTTTACATTTGGATTATACTGAAGTTAACTCATAGTTCAAAAATGTCTTACCTGAAAAAAGTGCTAGTCTCAAAGATTAAATTTAAGCATGCTACTATACCTCGAGGAGCAAATGCAAGGAAACAAGCAAAGGAAACAACAGCATTTTAGCAAGTAAAATAATAGCGGTTTTAAAAGTATTTTTGAACTTTTCCTGTTCCTTTTTTACAATTTTTATGTAATTACTTTGCAAGTTAAATCTGTTACCTATAGCTGATACTTCTGAGTGAAATTTGAAAGGTTGTATTTGTCACTTCTAGTTATTTATAATAGTTGTCCTAAGTGTTCTTCCTTCTGCATTTGTAAAACCTCTACATGTAACTATTCTTATGGGGTTAAAAGTTAAATGTGTATCACTGGATTTTCCTTCAGTCTTATGAAATCTAGCCGCTTATTATTTGTGAACAGTGTGTGAAAATTATCACAGAGCAAAGTGTAAATTCACTGCCAACTGCACTGTACAGAAGATTCCTGCCAAAACTACTCATGCTTCTGAAAACAAAGCAAAGCAAGCAATTGATCTTGTTATGTTATGAATGTGTCATGGAGTTACTTCAGGGAACTTGCTTTGCTGCAGGGTAGGAGAACTGCTTGGAAGGCCGGCCCTCACAAATAGATTCTTCTGACTTGCTCTTTAGTGACCTAGTTAATCCTGTCATTTTAGCTACTCTAGTATACCAGTAAGATTAATTCTCTGACCAACATGTAGGCTTGAATTGTTTTGAACCTTCAAATTGATGAAGTTTTGTTTTGAGAGATTCTTCTCTTCCACTGAATTCTAGTCACTTACTGCTTCATGTCTTTGTGTCTCCCACCACTGGCATATTTTGTCTTCCTATGTAGTCTGTTTTCTTTGCAAGTGCACTTTAGCCACACTGTGGCTCCTCAAGAGGATTCAGAAGCAGAATGCTGGGAATTGATCTACACTTTCATTTAAAATCAGTGATTACAGCTTCTCCATACCTATACATGCATAGGGAACTTTAGCAACCTCATTATAGCAGTATTTTTTGTCACATGTACTACTCTTAAAGAAAGAAATCAGCTTATTTTCATGATCTTCTTTCAGATTGCCTAACACCTGCTTGGCCCTGATGATGTATTTAATCCTAGCCTTGTCAGGGCTCTACATGTCACTAACTAATCTGGACCATTTGAAGCTTCTGTTTTGTAAGAGCACTAAAAGTAGCTAGTGGTAGGGGAAGAAAAGGGTATGGGGAAGGTTTTGGGGGAAAAAGTTAATGGTGTTCTTTCAGAATAATAGTATTTGACAGTACGCTACCTTAATATAGATGTACTTTAAATCACAGTTTAACTTGTACAGGTAGAACACCTTGTTAGTATAATTAAACAGTGCCTGATTGTGTAATCTCATTTAAACTGATAAAACAATATGAGAGCAAAATATCTGTGTGCTGGCTCTAGCTTTGTGTGGTCAGCACACAGACAGTACTTAAAAGGAAGAGAATACCAGCTGGAGTAAATAAAGCTATTGCGTAGTAATCTGCTCAACTTCCTTTTAAGTGGAGGGATGTCATTCTCCTGGGTTCAGCTTGAAAATGGGACAAGCTCTCTGCTTGCAAGTCTAGTTTTTCTATTGTACATCATTGTTTACATAAGCTGTCAGATTCTTAAAGAAAAGATAAAGATTCATAGCCTGTTACAGAGAGATTTGTTTTGTAAGGAAGGTATAATTACTTTTTTTAAATACCTTACAAGTAATATTTTTCATGTGAAACAAGTGAATATTCTACTGAAAATCTGAAACAAGATCTGTTTGGTTGGATAATGATGTGTGTTTAACTTTTAAATAGTATTTAAAGTGTGACAGTTTAAGGGCAACTACAATGTTGTTCCTGTAAGGATACTAGTTAATATGGCATTTATTACAATTTAGACCTTACTGGGATAAAATTATTTAGCATTCCTGTTGGTATTATTGAAGTCACTAACGTCTAAATGTTGACTTGGTTCTACTGCATTATATACTCTACTTTTATTCTCTACAATAAAAAATTAAATAGTAATCTGTTTATAGACTAAAAAGTTTTAACTATAGCTACTATCTCAACACATACAGTTGGTATACATATAATTTTGGGCATCTCCCTGCACCAGTGAAAATTAGTAAAGCCAACGATAAATTATATGTATCTCTTAAGACCTACGCATACTGTTGTCAGTTGAGTTAGTTACCTTGGCAGTTCAGATTTAATGTTTTTAATGGAATGATTGAAGTCTGCAGTTTCTCACTACAACCAACTTCACTACTCATGTGTGTAGTATTTTCATGGATACTGCAATAGAAAAACCAAAACAACCAACCAAACCACACAAAAAAACCCCCCCAACCAAACCAACAACCAATGACCCAGATCTGTTTCTCATGTGCTCCTAGCCAAGAAGCAATTTCCTTCCTTTCTGGTGCTCTAGGGGAAGGAATATGAAGGACAGAGATAGTGTCCTGTATTTACTGGGACGAGAATGCTACATTACAGGGTTATGTACTACTGTTCTTCAATCCTGCTTTTCTTTGGGAAAACTGGGAGGGCAGTCCTGTGTTCAAAGGTTATACAGGATAGCACTTTAACAAGGTGATGAATTCTGTAAGAGCAGAGATTCTTTGGCACTGCTACTGTGATATAGAGCAGCAAAGTCTACCTTAAAGTTTCTCAGCATTTAATAACCTGTAGTTCTATAGCCAGCCTGTTAATAATACCCTAATGAAGCCTTGTTTTGAACTGGCATGCTCTAAGCAGCACATGATGCATATGCAGTGCCCAGTAGACTAAGACCTGGTATGCTTTACCTTAAAGGAGCTTATCTCTTGGTAGTTGGGTACTTCTTGTTTGGATCCAAGCAGTTGATTGATGGATAACTTCTACACAACAAAGTTCTTTATGTCCAGCATGGTCAGTAGATAAACTAGTGGTAGATAATTCCCTTAAAATTAGTGAACTGTTTGAAGGTTGATGTGAACAACAAATTCTACATTCATTTATAAAATGGAATGAAACAGCATAAGGAACCAGAAAATGGGAGACCAGCAGCAGCCACTAGACTTAACGTCTGTCATGTGTTTAAACAATGGTTTGTATATTGCAAACACTGTAATAGTGTCATAGACCATTTTGAAGGCAGTCGTAGTCCTAGAGTTCATCTCCACACTTAACATGACAGTGTTATGGAATCCGAAATTTATTTTTTTTAAACAACAGCTTCACTGTATTTTTGTAGCAAAGTTTTTACTCTAATGATGGCTTTTTCTAGACCTGTGCCAGCACTATAGTATTAAGTAGTTTATCTGTTCATGATATACCAAACATATACATGTATGTTTGCTAGTACAGAGTTAACCTGTCACTGAAATGTTTTGACGAAATAAATATCCATTCACCCTAATTATATAACTGACTTAGAATATTTCTATTGAGCTTGTTACAATTAGGTTACAGTTAACTTTTTTCCTCTTCAAAGCAAAGTTGAGACAAGTAGGGCAAAATGTGCTAGTAGTAGAACTTTCTTAATTGGGAAATTAGGCTACTTCTTCCACTAGACGACAAGCATTGTGCTTTTCTTAAGCCAAGGAAGCTTAGTATTTCTGTCTTAAAATCTAAACCTTGGAGGTTAGATGCATTTTAATGTTTAAGCAAAATATTGAGCCTATACTTGTGTAGTGTGTTGATCGGGGAGCTTTAGTTCTGCCAACTGTTGAATTGAAAGTGACATTGGCAGCAGGATTCCTGTGTCTGTGCTGACGTGCACCAACTTTTCAGTATTCTACCTTTGAAAATACAACTGACAATTACTTCAAAGATTTTGTGTGCAATCTTACTCTTTGTAACTTACTTTTCCAGTCAAAGTTATTGATGGTTCCCATCATGATAGTGCTGAGTGCCTCACAATTTAATATACGTTCACCCTCAGAGCTGTTTGCAGAGTTTGTTTTCAGATGAAACTGAAAGCAACACAGATAACCTAGCCAAGACTCTGTGCTACAGTGAGATTCAGTGTGGCTCAAGAATGATGGTCTTTGGGAGTTCTGAGCTCTCCATATTTGTACAGTCATCACAGCTGGCTTAATCAGATGGAGGCAAGCTACCATCATTTAATGAAAAGCAGCACTTTATCTGCTGTGCTGCAACTCCAACTCTGGCACTTGACCTAGCTATACTTAAAATGCAAACTTCTGTTGTTAGATTAATCGCATCTAGGGCTTCAACATTTCTGTGCTGCCCTTTGACCTGCTTTCATGGTCTTTCCAATGAACTACTTGACTCTCTGGTTTGTGCATCAACTATTATTTTTCTGGCACACAACATCAGAAAGTGAGGGATAATTAACCTGTGCTTTCAGCCTGTTGGTTTCTTGAATCTACTAACACGTAAAGCACCAGCTACTTCAGTGTCATGTTGTCCTGTCTGCAGTGCAACTGAACTCTGCCTCATTTGTGTAGCTCAGCTTTGTACCTTTTGGGGATATCAAGTAATTTCTTAGGTGTTGAACCTTGTTTATTATTCTCTGTAACAGGCAGCTGGCCTGAACAATTGTTTGGTTTTTGGTACTAATGCTAGTATCACCAAAGAAGGTGAGTTGTGACACCAATTAGGATACAAACTGAGATTCAACACCCCCTAAATTCCAGAGCGCAATATGTTTTCTATAGCTATTGACCCAGTGAGCAAAAATGATGATTTAGAGTTTTAATGGATTTTTATCTCCTTAAACTTGTATTACAGAACTCTATCAGCCATAGAACTCTTAACATACAACTGTTGGAGTATCTGTAAAACACGCTGAATTGGTTGACTGTGTGACTAAAATGGCATGCAGGAAACCTTTTGCAGTGTATGAATCAGCTTCAAATGGAAGACAGGTATGGAAGAATCTAGAGTGAATGAAGTAACCTTTCTGACTGGCATGTACCACAGCTTGTGTTTCCCCAGGGCTTTGAATTCATGCTGTAACAGGGACATAATGAAAGGATGCTATCTAAAATACGTTTTGATTTTTATCATTTGGGTGGAACCAAATGGCTGCATTTCAGAAGTATTACTCATTTCAGCAGTTGATACTTCCATCCAGTGATGCTGGCATGCTTTACAAGTGAATTAACGTATCTGAGAGATGCTGAAACTAAGGAAGTATTATCCTAATTTATAGATAAGGGCCATGAGCTGTCCAGAGTCATACAGGAAGTTTGTGGCAGAGATGAGAATAGAACCAGGTCTCCTGACTCTGTCCTGTGCCTAATCATAAGACAATCCTTCTGCCTGGCTTAAAATGTTCTCTGAAAAAAATAGTGCATTAAATAAGTGGGAGATGACATCTCAGCTGACCACATTATAGATGCTTTAAAAATAATTTACCAAATATTGCTTTTAGTTAGTATTTTGGGGAAAAAATACATTGAGGGACTACTTGACCAGATTCTTCTAGACATTGTCAAATGGAGGTCTTTTAATGTAAGATCCATGAATTATTCTACCGTGACATAAAGGTTCCTTCTCCAAAAATCTTGTTTCAACATGCTGTTTCATTTAATCTTCTCAGGGGAAATGCATTTTTTTAATATATCACAAGCGGATATTCAGAAACTTTCATAAAAAACAAAAACAATCCACCACTCAAATCAATCTACTATTCCAGTGGTTCTTGGCATATGGGAGTATTTTTTGAGCAGCTTTTGTCAGCTAGCACTTTTTAATGGCAAATAGTGATTTGTAGCAACTTTGCCCACCCAGCATTCTAAATAACATTTTACATTGTTAATCTACATGGCAGTTTGTTGCAGTGCAGTAGACTTACAATGTAGATTTTTCTTCCACTCAGCTGAAGCAAGACTTCCATACCTATTTATGTTGTGGAAATCATTCCAAGTCAAATTGAAGGATATCTTTTTCTAGAGATTCAAAATGAATAATGGATCAATCTCTACAGCATGTGAGCAGAATTAAATTGTCAGACTCTCAGAAAATGCAAGTCCATGTTTTTGATGCAGTGTACTACAGATTATTTTTTTTTGTCCCATGAATAAGATTAAAGTGTTTGAGAGTGGATTGGTTCTACAGTGTGGTGCAAATGCAGTTTCTTACCAGGTTTTAACTGTTGTGATGTTGGCTGCGTCTTCTTGAATTTGGGTCTAAAACTTGGATCTCTCTTCAAGGGTTATTTAAATCTAGCAATGTAACACTGAGTATTTCTAGAAGTTGTGAGCCTTTTCGTGAAGAGACATTTGTTAGGTTCCTGTTTAGGTCATCTTGTTACTATTTAAAGCTTTCTCTAGCCTTTCTATTCAGTGCAGTCTGACAAATTGTGCCTCTTAGCAAATACACAGTTAAAGCATGCTGCAGTAGTCTGTGAAGAGATGAAATCCAGTCAAATTAATGCTATATGTATGTGCTAACCTATCATGGGCAGTGTATAACTACTTAATAGTATATGCTGGCTTCATGCCTGATTTTTAGGAACAGCTTAAGTAAAGATGTCCACTTAAAGTAATATGGTCTCAGTTATTATCCAGGAACTTACGTGAGTTCAGAGGGTTTTCTCTGCTCTTAAAAGCACAAGATTACAATTGTTCCACGTGTGACAGTCTCAAAGGGAGAGAGTGGACAACCCAAGTAGTGGAGGAAGCAACACATTTTGCTTAAATGTCTAATTTCATTCTAATATGCAACGTAAATCTCTAAGAAGAGTTTCAAAGGTTGAGAAATTTTATTTTAAGAGATATAACACTGCTTGACTGCCAAGGAGTTTATTATAGTGCTTTAAACTTCACGTAAGGAGTCTTGCTTCTGAGTGATCTTCAAAAAATATCTATTGGAGTAGTGGTAACTACTTTAAATCGGCTTCAGATCATCTGAATGATGTCAGCAACATGCATGCTATTTTGTAAACTCAGGGTTTCTTTCTTTAAGGGAAAATATACAGGTCTTACCTAAAAAGTTTTAATCTAAGGCCCTTGGCCAAGGTCCTTAAACTATCTGCATCAGGTCTGAATTTTACTATTTATTTAGATAATGTAGACAAATTGTTTATACATACTGTATCAGGACTAAAATTTAGTTCTTCCTTCAATAAGAAGATCAAAGCTAGTTACCTTTGGATTCCACAGAAGTAGCTTGGTAAGCTGAGACTCGACTACAAAGAGCTTGGTCCTAGTTTGGGGAAGAAATTTACAGTTTGCCATTGGTCATAGGCTGGTTCTACTTCTTGTGACAGTAGTTATTAGCTGCTAATGTCACTTGTCTAATATTTACTATGGTTACCACACAGAGTAAATTAAGTAAACAGGAAGGGAGGTGTAAAGCCAGAGAGCTGCTGCAACAGACCACATGTTCAGCTATTCTGAAGCATTTAAGGGAGAAATGACTATTTAGCTAGTCTTGAACACTACTTGTTCAAATTGGCTATTTTGCTTTCTAAGTTACCCTAATCCAAATTAAATACAAGCATTGAACAAGGATAAGAGTACAATTTATCATTCGGGCTGATGTTTCTTGCTCGATCACAGTTTAGCTTTTCTCATCTTTCACCGCCAAATAAGAAGGCACAGAGTTATAGTAGAAAAGGCCTGACATGTCATCATGCCTGTTTCAAATTCTTCACAGAGGTGAAAACAACAAATAAAGCTACAATCTGTACATCTAATACTTTAAAAAATAAAGTTTGAAACTGCTTTTTGCCTGCTTCAGAAGTGTACCATTATTTTGGAAAACTACAGTAGCCTCTTGGTGATAATCAGAACTAGAACTTGAAGTAATGGTTTCTTTGCCAAATTTCCTTTGAAATAAGCCAGCTGATGCTAAAACCATTATGAGTACTGTGCCCTTTTGAATGGATGTTGCATCTCATTATTGATGGTAGCTTTAGTGATGTTAATTTATATCTAAGCTAAATATATTGTTGCATGAAGCTGTAACCTTTCCTATAGGAAAAACTGTAGTTCAATTTATCTGAACATGTAAATACACATTTAGTTAAAAGCCTGAATGAGAGTGCAGACAACATTACCACGTTTAGCAGCAAAATGTTGGTGTCTTAGTTAAGCAAAAGTAACTTTTCTTTTCAGTTGATCCTTATGCCAAGAAGAGGGTGGAGGGTTTTTTCCCCTATGATGGGCTTGTATTTGTTCCTCTTAATTTGATTTGTATCAGAGGTGGGATTCCCATTTCCCATGTGTGATCTTTTTTTTTTTTTTTTTACATTATGCAGGTTGGTGATATTGTGAAGGTTACAAGGATGAACATAAACGGTCAGTGGGAAGGAGAAGTCAACGGTCGAAAAGGGCTCTTCCCATTCACGCATGTCAAAATATTTGACCCTCAAAACCCAGATGAGAACGAATGATTCCCTCTGCCCAATTTACACTGCTGCTTCATTTTCCTGGCTATCATTAGCATTGTTTGAGGTGGGATGATGACTTAATGGCACATTGCTAGCATTGCCCAATTTCCAGCTTGCTGCAGTTTGACGGTTCTTTTAATATACATTTGGAATACATACAACTGAAGTCACTGCCTGACCTTCATACCATAGTTGCGCCATCCAGAATTTAGTTTTACTTTTAAAACTCTGTTGGGCCTTAAGCTGGAGAAGACTGAACCAGAATATAGCAGAGAAGTATGGGAAGAAAACCTTTCCTGTTGACACTTCCGTGGACTTTTTCTGGCTTGCTCAGTAGGAAAAGCCCTAATCTTAGATCAAACATGCGACTTGTGCATTACTGTCCAACAAAAAGCAACAATAAAAATGCAATTTTAGGACTGAGGAAGACTTAGTTTTAAGAGAACCTGTCCTAAGGTAGTACATTTAAAATGATGGTCTCTTTAAAGGACAATAATTGAAGCTTATGTATTCTAAGCAGTTGTATTAGAAGCTGCTCTTTTCTGTTAACTCTTAAGCTTGTTGTTGACCTTCCTGAAACAGTGTGTGTTAAATGCAAATAACCATTGATTGAGCTGCATTGAAGCTGAGGCATTTATTTATAAGGAAACTTAGGAGGGGTTGATACTTGTAACCTGTTTTTGGCATACTTAATGCATTTCTGTTGATATTTGCAAGCACTAACTGTAGAAAGTGAGCTTTAAAGGGAAACACTTTGGCCTGGTCTACATACAGCTCTTCTGCAGTGTTGAAAATGTAGTTTTACTAGTATAGAAGCGCTTGTCACCAAGCTGTTACTTGGTGGACAGGCTGATCAGATTGCCATGGTGTGGAGAGGTAGGAAAGGAGTGGGACAGAAGAATTTGGTAAATACTAATAAAATCCTCTTATTTAAACATACACCTTTTATACCCATTTCTCTACAGGCTCCCTTCTCTCTCCAAAGTTTCCTAGCTATGCCAGCCCCAGCTTGTTGAAAGCTACTTTTCAAACACAGTACCTTTTTTCTAGGGTGTCTCCGTGTTGCTGTGCTTCTTTTCCAGAGCTGCTTCCATCATCTTTTTTTTCTTCCCTCTTTTTTCCTTGCTTGCATCCCATGTCCTCTGTATGCCACCATCTTGTTTTACCCTTCCACATGAGTTGGCTCTGGTTTATATATGCCCCAGATCTGCCCCCTGCCCCAGCATCCTCTAGAAACTGGTTAATTGGAGTCAGCTGCCTGTGTTCCCTCATGTGATAAATTAACGCTCAGGCTGGAGGAGGCCACAAAGGTGTCTATTATCAGTATAGCTTCTTTCCCTTTTTCTGTATGTAAGCTGTACTGCTGTAATTGTACTTACAGCAGGGAAGTATACGGCTGCAGCTAAATAAGTACAATTCATGCCCTTCAGGTTTAAGTCCTTAGCCCGTGTACAGGATATGAAAGCTTAGGTACAGTGATATCCTGTGCTGCCTTCTTTAAATGTGTTTTCTAGGTGAACTGGAATGCTCTTTTAAAAATAATTGAACACTGAATTAATGGAATGCACATCTGCAAAGACTACAACTACAAAACCTCCCTTTTCAGACAGTCCGCTTAAAGAAGAATGTCTGTTGCAGAAGCTGACAGGAAAACAGCAGCCCCAATTTTTCAACTTTTGAAGGCTGTCAATTGTAGCAAAATGAGAAACCACAGAATCTCACCGGTTCTTCTAAATGTCAAATTTTGTAAAAGTTGTTGTCTTAAGTTCCAGCATGTTTTCTTATTTATCTGTGTTGCTTGATCCTAATAAAAGCACGTTGTTCTTAGCTCCTGTGAAAGGGCCGTGAGAGCCTTAATTGGAAGGCACTGAAGAAATGCAAAAATGGCATTTGCAACGAGACATTGAAAATGCCAGGGTTTTTAAAGAAGCCTGTCCGTTCATGTTAGCTATTTTCTGTAGTATTGATCAAGTGGCTGACGGTCTAGAAGTTCTTGTAGAGCATTTTACTACCAAATTAACTGTGAAGTAGAGTAGCATTGACTGAAGTGTTTGGTGCTGTAAGAGTAATTCTTGACAATAGGCATTGACATTTTGTCTTGCAAAGAAAAGCTATGCAGCTCTTTTAACTAAAGAAGGTCATGCTTTTTCTGTGCCCCCACTATACCTGTAAGTTTACTACATAGATTGTACTACTGAAAGTCATCTTTCCAATACAGAAACTGCACTAAACTCAGTCTGCTGCAGAGAAATCTTATTTCAGACCTGACCTAGTTACAGGCAGCTCTTCAGAAGACTGATTGTAGAATTCTTCCTTTGCATGGTAAAGAAATACTGTGAGATTTGAGATCTTGAGCACAGCTGTTGACCTAGTTTTTTTTTTTCTTCACTGAAATAAATGTCTTTACTCATCCCCTTGTCGAATAAGGTATCTACTTGGAACACAAGCATTGTTTTAAGTTAAGTTTCATTATGTTCTGAAACTGCAGAAAAGCAAAATATTTTACCTTCAAAACTATGCAAAACTTGTGTGTAGAGGCATCTGATGCAAAGACAAGAATTCTTAAATTTCTGTGAACCTGGTTTTAGGCAGTGGATGAACAGTATGAGCGGTATGTTCAATGTGGTTTAAATGTAGCATACTGACCAGCCTAAGCTGACTGTAACCTTGCTTCAAAACATGTCTTTGCTATTTTACTATGAGACAAATATTTTCATACAAAGACTGCATTTCATCAGTTTGTGTTTCTCTTTGAAGGACTGGGGATTCTCAATCGCTTGTTGCTTGCTTACACGTGTGCTGTCTGTTGCTTTATGAAGCCTCTTAAATTTGAGTGATGACTTATCAGTGTAAGTGTTCCTTGGGTGTGTAAGGTATACTTCATATGAAGCATGAGAGCTTACAAGTGATGGCTTCAATCTATGCACCATTAAAGTTGATCGTGCTTTTGAACTAGGAGCTGGTTTAATTACCTGGTGCCACAATAGTTTACTATCATGAAAGGCTTACTGTCTGACTTCCTCCTGTTGTGTACATGTGTAAATAGACATTGAAGCCTCCGACCAGTCTGAAAGTTTAAATGAAAACTGTTTTAATCAGTGTCCATCACTGGATAAGCGCTAATTTAATTCATGATTGTTTACAAATTGGGAAAGAATAAACAAAAGGGAATATCCTGTTTGGGTTGGGGCTCTGAAGAGCCTGAGCATTATTTTTGTAAAGGGAAAAACAGCATTCTTTGTGCCATTTCATGTGCCTGTAAAGTAATTTTTTATATTGTATTAACATCCTGGGAACGAGTGGGCTGCCTTTGTTTTCTAGTCAAGTTTTCAAGCATTTTCCTCAATACCTGCATTTGAAAGTAAGACCTGCCTAAAAGACTGCCTTTTGGGACCAGTGAGAGCATTCTTGTATAGCTGTCATTTTCTGTTTACTTTTGTTAAAAGAAAGTGTGTTTTGGGACAAGGATACAATTATCGCAGTGGGAAAGGTGGCCTTGTATTTGAGACAGTCTTCACTGTGTAAACTTTAAAACACAATATGTAATTTAAAGACCATGATCTTCAGGCAATAATATTAAGTGTAAGCTTTTAAAGTTTATTTTGGGGATCATAGCTTGTTTTATTTTTTGTGCTATAAGATTAACAGTATTAAATGAATTATATTCTTAGAATATATGGAGTGTCTTTTCTTAAGATTAGTGCCTTTTTAATTTCTTACTCCACTTATTTCATAGAACTGGTCCCAACATCAAGCCACTGTTGTTTTTTTTCCCCAGTGCCCTGTTTGTACAGTCTAAATAAAACTTGCCTCAACTTGCAGTATTATTTGTTGTCTGTAGTCTTCAAACCTTGACAATATTAGCAGAGTACGTAAGTCCTTACTCTGAATTGAAGGAAGAATTAAGCAGGAGAAAACACTGTTGCCAGGCTGAATGATACTCTCCTACTCCATGCTCCTGCCTCTTCTCAGACTATCCTGCTGTGCTCTGGAGGTCCACCTGGAAAAGACGCATCTTTTGTTATACAGCTGGTCACTGTCCCCTCCACTCTCACACCCGACCCTTCCGTGCTCTTCCTGTCACTGTATTTAACGCTGCTCTTTTGCCAAGGCTTTTAAAGGTCTCTGTAGAAACGATGACCACCTTTTACTGCGCTACCCTTGACTGTGCTTGTAAGGATGACTGGTTTATGCAACACGGTTTGGATTTAGCTTCTCTGAGTAAATAAGGTGTAACCTGTGCAGGTACTGGACAGTGAATGGCTGGCATTCTAGCCACTGTTAGAAGGTGTCAGCGTGATGCGTTTGTAGTGTCTGCTTTGCAAGTCAAAACCAGGAGGTTGCCTTTTGCCTTTTTACAGTCAATACAGGGCAAGAGCAGCACCAACTAGAACTTACGGTTTTTTAGTATTTGTTAATGATTTAACTGAATGATCCCAACGTGCTGAAACTTGAGACTATCTTATGTAGGAGAAAAACTTCAGAGGAACGTCAGGCACTCAACTGCTGCCATGGAGAAACCTAAAACGTTTGCGTTGTTTCCCTGGACTCTCTGTAGGTATGTTCACGGTTTAGTGTTTGTCTTCTCTGGCATACGGATTTCCATGCTATGTTAATAAACGCTCATGGCCAACTCCGCGGTGTCTTATCATCAAATACATCTGACAAGTTATGTTTCACAGAAAACCAGTAGTATTTCAGATACTCAAGCAAGAACAGGTAAGGTGCATACAGTAGGCCTGATAGCCCTATTTCAAACTACTCTAGCTTTCTTGTAAAAGCTGTATGTGCTTCTTGTGATATCTTCAGTAGCTCTTACTTTGCTGTTTATGTAGCAAAACCAAGTGTTCCCTGCTACACCAGAGTCTGCTTCCTACAGACTGAATTACAACTGTGGGTGCAGCAGCAGCAGCAGCACTATTCCTCTCTGGTAAGATGGGTACGGGGTGAATGAACGTAGGTGCTGCACACCCTTTCTAACGCAGGGGTGGGCCATGAGCAGCCGCTGCATGGGGCAGTCACCTGGGCTTGGTTTTCTTCCAGAAACATCCAGGCTTCTCTGACACTAACTGCAGCATCTACACACACTTCTGTTAGGCAGCGGAAGATGAAGCACTTTCGTAGCCAGGGGCTTGGGGAAGTCTGAAATACCTGGTACAGGAAAAACTTCATTTGTGCCTCAAAATGCATCAGGTGTCACCACGTATAAATCTACCACTTCGTATGACATGAGGCCACAACCATCTACGTTTCCATATTTTCATGATAAAAATAACTCCCTTCTACCACTTCACCTAGGAGCAGGTTGCTTTACTGTGGCACGTTTCAGTTCTCAGAAGGACAACTGCTGTAGTCCAACGGGGCTGCGACTTGTCTCTGCATTTTAAAATGCAGGCTGCTTCCTGCCTGCCTGCCCTCACACCCATCCCCAGCTGTGCTCGCCCTCCACCACCTCTAAACCGATTTGATCCTCCCTCTGTCCAGCTTCCTCCCCCTGATGCTGATCTCCCAGATCATTTTCCAGCTGGGGACCAGTGCTCTTAGCGCACAACTTCTCCAGGGGCTGGCACGGCCCTCCCCGTACTGCAGTGGGGACGCGGGGAGCGTCTACCAGGAGTGCCCAGCACAGCAGCTCTCTAAAGCTCCAGTAACAGCTGAGTTTACTCAGCAAAAAGTCAAAGAAACAAGCAGTAACTCACGCTGGGTTTATTTCTGGCTTACCTGCATACAGGCTTTCACTAGTTTAAATCTGAACTAGTTTAGTTAGGTCAGTAAAACAACAGGTAGGGTAAGCTTTGATTTTTAGGTGCAAGCTAGCTGGGATGAGCTGGGCTTACCAGTTTGTCACCCTCACTTAGTTAAAAGGGTTTATTTCTAAACCAGTAACAAAACCCCCTTTAAATTCAGCCAGACTTAAAATTTAGCCAGACGTATGCCAGCAGGAGCTTACACCAGTAGGAAATGTGCCCAAATACATGCAAATAAAATGCTGCCACAGCAGATGAACACATTTCCTTGTAGGTTTTTTACATGATTTACAATAGTGTGGATTGTGAGTGTAGGAAGGCTCTTCAGGTTTGTATTCTCCGGCAAGGATGTCTCACCTTGGAGCAGCTGTAGTGGTTTCTGTCCCTTACTGTGTTCTCTGGCTTTTTTTAGAGGGCAGATCAGCTGCTCTCGTAGCAGCTGTCGAACCATGAGCCACAGCTCATGGTAAGGTAACACAGTTCCCATTTCAGGTTACCTTAATACCCCAAACCGTGGCAGGCACTGTGCAAACAGCTGAGCCCTCCTGCAGGAGGACTGTGAGTCCCAGGCAGGCAGCAGGGAAAGAAACCATCACAGCTGTCCCAAAGCCAGCCTCCTGCTCTGAAATTTGAGCCCTAGGAGCTCGCCTGCAGCTGAGGTTGCACCAATTGCTGCAACTCATGAACAAGACTGTTGTGCGCCCACCTTGAGGCAGGTTACCAAGGCACTGCTCCCGCTGGACCACCCTCCACGGGAGCAGCCCAGGCACCCGGCGCCCACCCCTGTGACTCAGACCCATCTCTGTTTGACGGAGCTCCGGCTCCACGCCGGCACCACCTTTGGGAGCTAAAAGCTGAGCTACTGCCCCTGCTCGCTGCAGCGATGGCTGCTCACCAGGGGAACCCAGCAGCCCCTCGTGTGCCAGACACCGCCTCACCTGCGGAAGACGCCATCCGCGCTGCTTCTGAGGCAGGCGAGGGGAGCGAGAGACCACAGGGAATCAAGACCTCAGATAACCTCCCCAGCACCTGCTTGCTTCATTCCAGGCATTTTGTAACTAGATCCCTCCCTGCACGAGTTATTAGTTTAACCCGCCGCTGGCGCACCAGACAATCGGGATCAGAGCTAAATCTGGGGTATCCACAGGGAACCGGCTCCTGCTTTGTACGTCCTGGCTGGTCCAACAAGGGCAGCTGAAAGTCAGTGCTGAAAAATCCTTCACTTGTAAACTTGCATTTGGTCTAGAAACGAAGCACTAAAGTACAAGAGAAAGGGTGGATCCTGGGGACTGTTAACACCCCTCCGCTGTACTCCGTTCCCAACCTGCACTATCTAATGGATCCTCTCCAGACCCTGGGGCTGCGAGAGCTGTTCCTCGCTCTCACTCACATGTCACAGAGAGTGGCGGGGACAGGAAGGCAGCGCTGGACGTGGTGCTTTGCCTTCGCTCAGCTGCCCCTGCGGACTCAGGGGGAGCGGTGAGTCAGAGGAGAGGATGCTATTTTGAAAAGACAGAAGGGACTGACATAAGTGAACAACAGGAGCTGGTTTGAAACTCTTGGCACTCGGCTCCTGTTCAGCCCTCCACCACTCAGCAGCCAAGCCGGGCGACGAGACGCCCAGGGCTGCTCCTGACAGAAGAAGTGACAAACCCAGCCAGGTCTTACAGCACACTGTCACCATCCTTAACTTGTCATTAAAAACATAAAAGTCAAACTCGCCCATTTTCCATTACTGTGAAGTACCCCAGGTAATTTACAGACTTATGGGCCTCGTGTGTTTCTAAAAATCCCTGGGATTAGTCTCTAATGTATTTTATGTTGCTTTACTAATTTGATCTGGATTATGCGGTAATTCAGGGGACTCTTACTGGGACTTCTACATACTGAAACCATTTCTGTAATCTTGGACTGTCTCATTTTTGCCCTCATTCATCTTGTGACCAGTGGTCTCATTAATCCACTGACCTTGAAGAGAAACAGCTTTTCTCTTTCCAGGTATCGCAGCTGGTCATCTGGCTCTGAGTCTGCAGCGACAAGCGATACACACGCAGCACTGGGCTGGCTTCCCGCTGAGCATCCAACCTAACGCACAAAAGAAATGTAATTCATCAGACTTGGGTCTTCTTAATGTAAGAAAGAGCCACATCCCTCAAAGACCAAATGCCTCCCACCACCCCTGACTCCCTGGAATAGCTGTAGCTACTCAGCACTTTGGAGAACTAGATCCAAAATTAATAAAGATAATTTCCCTGCCAAGAAATAGTACCTTTACCTGGGCATGGGACACGCTGGGGCAAGGCTGAAATTGAAAGGCTAAAATTGGCTCCGGTCTGGGATTCTCCTGAACAGGCAACACAGGTCTGACCAACACATGCAGGATATTAGCACTATTGGAAACCTCTGGCCAAAACCATACCAGACTGCAGGACATAACCCAGTAGCAACATAAAGGTTACTTCCAGTACTCAGTATCAGCTCTGGCCTGTACCGGGGCTGAGTGACCCACCTTCACCGTCACTAGTGACCATCTGATTGAGGCAGAGGTAGGTGATGGGATGGAAACAGCTCTCCAGCCGGGGGGACAAGGTGCTGGGTTTCTAGCAAGGGTTTGTGCTGTACAGCAATGGTAGCCCACAGGCCTCTACAGTGGTGTTTGTGGTATCAACGCTGGCCTAAATTTAAATAGACAAAAATAAAGACATGTTGGAGACCAGCCTAGAACAGAAAGCATGCACAGTCCTTGACAGGGCAGTGAAGATGTAGGACTTTCATCCTTCAAGTGTGCAGGGCTCATGCCTGCCTCACTGCAGTGCCCTGATTTCAGCCGCACATTGCAGTCCCACAGCCCAGCGGCAGTGCGGCATTGAAACAGCTGTGGAAGATGGAGGGGAGCGGAGGGAGGAGATGATGTACCAGGAGGAGGACAGGCTGATTTAACACCCCTCCCTGCTGCCAAATACTCCATGGGCTCTGCAGTCATCACTCAAAATAGAGCCTCCTTGCCTCCTCCAAGAGACAGTCTCTGCTGGAAACATGTCAGGGCACTGCTGGGGCAGCGATGTACAGTGCAGGGAGCCACCTCGGGAGCTGCTGGCACCACACCCCACTGTACCTGGCTCCTTTCTCTTTCCCCACCACTCAAGCTGCCTGTTGATGCTTGCTATAGCCTGGGAACCTGACACAGGGCTCGACCCAGTAAGGAATGTAGGCAGGGTTTGGGCAGAAAGGAGGAAAAGTCCTGCATTAATCTCGGGGTGCAAGTCAGAAAGCCACCACACATAATTGTCATCTAATGCCCAAGACACCTTGACACAGGGGTCCCTGCCAGCCCAGCCCCAGCCTGGCAGAGGCTGAGCGGCTCCAAGGCAGTCCCTGCAGCAGCCTGGTCTCTCCAGCACCGGCCGCGCTGCCCCGGGAGCTCTCTGGTGCTTCCCGATGCAAAGACACATCCTCCCTGCAGAGAGCGGCTCGTCCTGGGGAACCCCTCCTCCTCCACTTAGTTTTGCTGCCAGGGTCCTTCCCGAAACGTGAGCTGCTTCAGCCCCAACTTGCCCTAGACTCAGCCTCTGTCAGCACCTGAACAAGACCAGTCACGCAAAACCCTTGCTCCCGACACGCCGCGACAGCCCGGGAGCTTCGCCCCTTGCACACTTGAATCACAAAGCAGCAACGCAGCCGGGTTCCTGGGCTTCCCCATATTCTCTATCGCCCTGGGACGCCCTCGCTGGGGCTTCCAGGCCTCAAAAGCTTTGCAGCAAACCCACTGCAGGCTGCCCCAGCTCTGCCCCAGCTGTCACTCGCAGTCACTGGGTGGCACTGTGCCCCTGCCTGTGCCGCAGCCCAGCTCCATCCTCGGGCAGGGAGTCGCTCAGGGTGTCCGGGAGGAACCAACCCCAGCTGGGGAGAGGGCCAAGGCTCTCCTTGCCAAAGCACACCCACGCATGGCAGCCATCCCACTCGGCCACGGTGGAAGCGGACAGATGCCCAGGGACCCCGGGAGCCAGCAGGGAGGGGACCCCTGGCGCCCAAACCACGGGC